>NC_090744.1:82176779-82191779 GCF_036898095.1 Palaemon carinicauda | reverse complement strand
TATATATATATATATATATATATATATATATATATATATATATATATATATGTGTGTGTGTGTGTGTGTGTGTGTGTGTGTGTGTGTGTGTGTCTCCTACGAACAATTGAATAAAATTATTTCTTGCAAACGATAAATGATGATTCTACGAAAGGTTTCCAATTTCCGTTCAGTGCTTCTTTCGCTTTTAAATATATGTGAGAAAACTGATATAGTTAATTGTAATATAACATCATTAACGAGAATATGTCCCTAGAGATTGCAAAATAAGTAGGGCGAGGAAGAGAAGACGATGGTTTAAAAAGCTAATATAATTTCCCCGGTCTAGACTGGCCTAGGAAAACCACAAATAGACATGCTTGCAGGGACATGTCTCATTTAAAAAACTACCTTGATGTATATCATGGTCAAGGCTGAAAGCTTCTGATTAAATATTGTCTAAATAAGCTCGGAATGTTCTTACACCAAGGAAATTTATAATGAAATAGGACGACTGACTTAAACACCATTATGATAGATTGATTTCAGTACTGAATGTCTCCAAGTAGTACTGTATGGGTTCTGAATATGAAATGTAAATATGGTTAATGTAATTTGTTTTCGTTCAAAACCTCTACGTATATGATTTTCCCAGTGTGACAGAGTCCAAGGTGGATCCTTATCTCTATGAGTCAAATTAAGAAGCTGATGAAATGTTACAATGATGTGAACACACATTAAGTCTGTAATTTACCATTTAATCCATTATTAAAAAGTAAATCTGCTCTGTAATTGTTTGCATTACTGGGATGTTTCATTGGCTTAGCTATTGGTATTACTACTGCATGCATCCATCTCTTTGGAAATAGGTTTGTTGGTCCAAACATGACTGTATAACTAATAGATAGGCTTTAACTAAAGGGTCTAGATTTCTTTTCCTATCACTCTTAATATCATCTTTCTTAAGAGCAGTTTATCTACTATTTCATCATACAAATACTAGCCTATTTTAAGCAAACATTTTAACAGTAGATATCTGCTATAGAATCCAAATTCAATGGAATTGTTTCTTCTCTTGGTGGATCGAATATGGGCATCTTGATTATTAAGATTGCATATGCTTTCGATATTGTTTCCATTAATATTTGAGATTCCCTCTGTATCATGAACCAGTGACTTGCTATCCAATAATGCATGTATTGTAGGTCTGCCATGAGAACCATTAATTTTTCAAAGTTTTTGCCTCACTTTCAACACTGGGTTATTTTTTGACATAATAGACTCAAATATTTTCCAAAAAATGCATAGGCTTCTGTTGCCTTATTTCTAAATTTGACAAAACACTTTTTGAAATTCGTTTTCAATGCACTAATTTATATAGCTATATCAATGAGTTTCTTTATTGTATTTCCTAGTAATCTATTATCTAAGGTTTCTAATTTTCTTACAATATGGTTTTCTAGTCGTTTAACTATTTTAACTATTATTTTCCGCATATTTTCCGCTCGCTTAACTGGTCTAACTGTTATTTTCTGCACATTAGCAAGAAGAGGTTCTTCTTGCACTTGTTGGAAAATTGGTAAAGTTACTCCATTATGCAAACGGGCTTGTGGTAGCTCAAGGCCAGCTGGTTACCACCTAGTTTCCATAACTCACGTATTATTATATAAATTTTTGAACGGCTTTTGGCGAAATGTCTAAATAGCATTGCTGAAGGTATTCATCTGTTCCCTAGTTGGCCATTTGGCTTTCGTAAAGATCTTGGAGCATGTGATGCCTTTACAATCTCCAGTGATGTACAGAAATACCTTGATTATAACCAGAAAGTTTGTATAATTGGCCTTGATTTTTGTGTAGCCTTTGGCCGTGTTAATCCTGCGGCCCTTGTTTTCAAATTCAAACAGTTTCTTAGACTCACTATTGAATTTTTGAATAATAGATCGCAAAGTATTGTTGAATGGCCCCATAGTGCATATAGAAATATAATAGCTGGTGTTCCTCAACTCAAGGTAGTGTTCTTGGCCCATTACTTTTCATAGTATATACACATGACATGCCATTCGGCCTAGAACAAGCTCGTTGCATAAGCAGAATAAGATTTTTTTCATGTTTTAACTATCGGTCCTACAGTAGCCCCAGTTGAACTACTGACTAAAACTCTATTTCTAGCTGCAAAAAAGCTGATAGGTTCATTATTTTGCGTCTCAGATGAACATTGTTCATGTTTGCATGGAGGATTTGCTGAACAATATTTGGAACTTCAGACTTGTGAAACATTTTTTTTCCAAAATTTACTTTTAACTTTGATATGGCCAACCTCATACCTCCAATTACATTCCTTAGGTTATGGATGAAATTTATTGACAGTGATGTTCAGGTAAAAAATTGCATTATTATCCCATTCCTGCTTCTCAACTTTAAAAGATGGGTACCTTCTTAGTGTATCCTCTTCGTAAAACTCAGAGATCCTAAAATAAATTATTCCCTTGGCAGGGTTAAAACTGTAGAAAGGAAAAACTCTCAATGACATCTGATTAATTGATTTTAGGTTTTCTGGCATCCTGTCAATAGCATCTGCAGGAGGTGCACCATCTGAAGCAGTCGATGTAAAATTGCCCACTAACATTGCTTGTGTTTCATTGTTAGCTTTGGCCACCAGACTATGGTCATAATGTTTTAAGTTTCATTGTGGAATGCTATTAACTTTCTTTTATAAATATTCATAACCTCTGATACATAATGACATCCTTCCCTTTATGAGGAAAGCTACCAAAATAGTTCAAGTATTTTACTAAGAGCCCATTCCTTAAGTTTATCATACAAGGCCAAGCACTAATGTATATAGTTAAATTCAGAATTTATTACATTTAAGAAAATATGAAATTTCACATAACATATATTTTTAACAACCTTTACATGTGATGTATAATCTTATTTTTGGAAGGGTTAGTATAAGTATTATAAGCCTCGAAATCTTGTTAGTCTTTTGAAAACTTTAATATCATTCTTCCAATCTCTCCAAAAGATTTCAATAAATTGAACACTTCTTTATAATTAACAATGAACAATACCAACGCAAATAAAGCTCTTACATTTTCAATTATATAGCAAAATTTCACATCCCCTGGTATCCTAGGGAAGATTGAATAAAATGTCCCCTCGTGCAAACACTTTTTTTTATTTTTTATTTTTTTATTTTTTTTGTGCTGCTATTATCAAATGAAAGAAAAGATGCGGGAAAACTTGATGTAATAGAAAATACCTTTGCCGTCAGCAGTAGAGGTTGTCAGTAGTGTTAGGGAACATGAGCGGATTCAGGGATAGGAGAAAATGTGTCATATGTTAATCATTTAGGAGGCATCGTAATAATAAGATTGAACAAAACTAATGGCAAAAAATGCTTGAAGGAAAGATTTTATTAGACTATCTGACACCCTAACAGAGACCCCATTAGTCTTTCTTGGAATTAATTCCTCTACCAATGACACCAGTATGAGCAGACCCGAAAACGTCCATTCTATACCTTACCCATTAGCCCATTAGTGGCCATGGTCGTCTTTTTTTAAGACCACTAGGCTAATTTATCATATTTCCATAATTCCTCCACTTTTCAGAAATATCTTTGGTTAGTCATAAGAAAATAAAGTCTCTTTCAAATATATCAGATTCTGTCTGATGCATATTGGAAACACTGACGTCTCAGTTTTCAGTATAAAATAGAAATCTCAAGGATAACGATCGACTCAGTTTCATATATCATTCAAGCATTGTTTTCTAGTAAGTAGTACTTATATGTAACCCATATTTGTGTATAGGATATATGCATATTTTGACTGACTTATAAAGCCAGGAAAATACACTATGCTCTATAAGTTTGGTCCTAAAATAAGGAACATGCTCACTCCATTTTAGCCATTCTCTGTGGCTGTTGCAAACGAAGAGAAAATGGTTTGCAGAGGCAGACTTTTTTATACTAAAACATTTTGTATATATACAAAGATCTGAAAATATATTATGTATATCTTATTTATATTTTCAGATACCCTCCCTTAGCTTTCAACCATCCAGTCAAGTCATTCCGTTCTCTTCATGGTGCAGTAAATTATGTAGAAGAAAATGACTCTCCTAGCGATGTAAACTTTATTGATATAGTTGAGGGTCCTCCAATAGTAAATTAACTAACTGATGAAGACAACTTTGATGATGAGATTTTAGATGACGAGAACAGAGATCTTACCTTTATCTTGCAGGATGTGCCAGGGAGTGTTGAACTTCACCGGTATGATAATGAAGAAGAACCAACACAACCAAAAAGAAAAAGAAAGAGAAGCTCAGATTTTTCTTGGAAAAAGACTGAACCTTATTTTTCGAGAGTTGCATCACCAAGTACTGATGGAGCAGATGAAAGAGTGAAATTATTGAAATATGGAGTATGCAGAAAGAGCCGAGTTGAGATTTTTTAACTTTTTCCTGAGGAGGATTTACTAGGTGAAATATGCAAAGAGTCACTTATGTCACAGAAAAATGTGCATGATTTTAGTCTCTCATCAAACTGCTTGAAAAATGACTATGGAATTCTCCTTGTTTCAAAATACCACAGACTACCAAGTGAACGGCATCATTGGAGTCTGGATGAAGACCTTGAAACTCAGATTATTCGGAAAACAATGCCAAGAAACAGATTCCTAAACATCAAAAAGTTTTTTATTTTCTCTTTTTATTATAATGAAATCACAGAAAGCTGCAACGATGATAAAGGATTTAGAATTATACCTCTAGCTAATGTTCTGAATCAGAAATTCAAGCAGTTTGGAATATTCTATAAGCAACTATCAATAGAGGAACAAATAGTGAGATAATATGAAATATGTTCCCTATAGCAGTTTATAAGAGGTAACCCAATTATATTTGGTCTCAAACAGTGGGTGCTATGTTGTGCTACAAGTGGCAGATGTTTTGAAATGGATTTATATCGAGGAAAAAAAAATAATAAAATACTCCCGATACCAACTACAATGACAGTCTAGGTTCAAGAGTGGTTTTATCAGCCATCTAGATGACCCAAATGATCATGAAACTTATGCTGATAACTTTTTCTGAAGTCATAACCTATTTGTACAACTGAAATCCTTAGGAATCAGAATCAGAGGTACTGTACGCGCAAACAGAACATCAGGATGTCCCTTCAAGGATGACAGGTCTCTGGAAAAGGATAATCTTAGATCGTTTGACTACAAATCTGAAGAAAAGGAAAAACTCTATTTTTTTTTTAAATGGCACGGCAACAGCATTATCACAATTGCTAGTAAGCATCCGTCTTCCACCCCCGTTGGAGCTTAAAAAATATGGTCAACCAGCCATGGAAAGGAAATACTTGCTCCTCAACCAATTCTCATATCAGAGTACAATAAGTATTTGGGAGAAGTGTACCACTTATACTGGCTTATTCAGAAGTATTGCATCACCGTTAGATCTAAGAAATGGTACTTTCGTCTATTTACAAGTTTCCTTGATACTTTAATGGTATTTTCCTTAATTAAAAATTGTTTTGCAAATAGAAATACCATGACAAGAATAGATTTCAAGAGGTCAGTTACAAAAGCATATTTGCTATTATCATCTGATTCCGATCTCAAACATTCTGGACGGCCAAAGGTATTTTCTTCAAAAGTAATACCAGAAATTACATTTTCTACTAGACATATTCTTGATCGAAAAAAGGGATGGAAGCAATTAAATGTGGCTTTTGCAAAAAGAAAGTTTCTAAGCAATGCAAAAAATGTAATGTTGGTCTTCATATTGATGACTGTTTCAACAAATGGTATTCAAAGTAATCTGTATTTGAGAAAGTTGAGAAAAAAGTAATATGCATTATATTTGTATTAACAAATAAATAAACAAAATAAATCTCTATTTTTATTTTCTTCTCGGTATTCGATAATTTACTATAGAAATATTTTTTTTTTCTAATTAAGGTTCCCATGTGCCCCCGGTACTGATAAAAAGGACCAAACAAAAAATATTTTTCTTTATTGAATTAATGTAATGAATTTTTTTTGTATGTTTAGTATTAAATAACCCTGTACAAATTGAAGATTTTGGGGAAAAAGATTCAAGAAAAAAAATTTGGCACTAATCTGTGTTAGCCAAATCCGCCTGATGGGACTGGGAGCTTTACAAATACAAAAACTTACCCCCTTTGATCATAGTGGCAGAAAAAAAATACAGAAAGAATGATGAAAGTCCTATCAGGGAAATCAGCTCATCCCTAGAATCCATGGGTCAGTTTCTTAAAGAGATAGTCTCCATAACAGTATGGGAAAGTTGTAATTTCTGAGATACAAACATCACCGGGTAATTGGCATAACCAAGACAACTCTCACAATTTACTTTAGAAATAATATCAATGCCAGCAACGACAAACGTTCCCAATGTCCTGGACAGTGAATATAATTTGAGAGGCTGGACAGAAATTTTAGAGGCAGTTGATGAAATAAGATTATATGGTTATAAAAACCATCTCTCTCTCTCTCTCTCTCTCTCTCTCTCTCTCTCTCTCTCTCTCTCTCTCTCTCTCTCTCTCTCTCTCTCTCTCTCTCTCTCTCTATCTTTTTTGTTTATTTTTTTTTCTTACACATTACTCAGTTTTTACTTGATCTTAAAATGAGCTCAACTTCTCGGAGGTTTCGTTGGCTACTAGAGTACACATCAGGCATAAGCTTCTAAATTAATAATAATATTAGGAAATATGTTTGAGAAATTTTAAGGCCTATGTGAGGGAAAAGATACTTCCAAGTTTCAGATATTATTATACCATGCTGATGCCAAGTAACTCTCATTAATAGGAGTCGGAGGATAAAGATGAAACCTAGAATGTACTGGATAGGTGGAGTTAGAGAGATACTGGAAAAGAAGAGACTATTTATCCAAGAAACATATAGGTTTAGAGGTGAATAGAAGCATTTCAACGGAGTTCAATATGTTAGTAGGTAGGTGAGTAAATTGACTAACCTGGTTTAGCCTATTTAAACTGGGGATTTATCTACGATTCATACTTTAAAGTTTGAATGTCAATATGACCCTTTGGTTTTTTTTTCCTGGCCATGCTATGTTCTGGAAATAACGTGATATAAGTAAAATTATCGTATAAACTTTTTATTGGGTATTTTCCCCTAAATAGGAATGATCCAAAAGAAATATAATACAAACGTTACTAAAACAATCATCCTTAAACCACCGAGTCACAAATGAACATCTGTTGAATGAAACTTCAAGATATGAAAAATCTCTGCACATGCACATAATGGTTTTGTCAATGTCTGATTCCCCACCACAACATACACACACACGGTTACATTCCTCCTATTTTTGGTACTCTGTTCTTCCAGGATTTCTAGGCACTTCATAGAAAGACGATGCAAATGGCAATAATCATAGTAGTAATGAAGTTTTACTTATTTTCTAACTATTAGTGCTACTTATTTATGTGAATATTTCGTCTCCTTATGCTTTTAATTCTATTTTTATAACAGCTATTGCTTCAGTTTATTATTGTGAATTTTATGTGAGAGCTCAAAATTTCATTGCAAGTTAAGACTGACTAAATACAGAAAATGATATTTCCGGCTTCCCGGCAGAAATAATCTTATTTACCGGGTCCCAAATGAATATCATCTCCTCTAATACTTCCAAATCCAGAAATAAGAAAGGTTTCCATTTTGAAGAAAATATAAAATAAAAGTCCGTTTCATGAATATGACTGACGTGAGCTCATCTCTCTCTCTCTCTCTCTCTCTCTCTCTCTCTCTCCTCTCTCTCTCTCTCTCACTCTTTATATATATCCTCAATCACCTTGGGTGATAAGTACTTATACATAATCCTGACTTTTTTATGCAAATTATTTGAGTGCTCTCTCTCTCTCTCTCTCTCTCTCTCTCTCTCTCTCTCTCTCCTCTCTCTCTCTCTCTCTCTCTCTCTCTCTCTCTCTCTCTCTCTCTCTTTCACTTAAGTAGGGGATCATGAAATTTTCCATAGCAATGGTCGATTTATTGACTTCTTCCAGTTTCGAAAGTGGCGATAAAGATCTAAAACTTCTGGAAGCAACAACTGGAAAAGACGACAGTCATTAGATCTCTTAAAAAGAGTCTCAGATAAGTTGGAGTCTTTTGTCCATAGGGTTACTCAAACTGTAAAATGACTACTTAACGTCCAGTAACTTCGGAGTGTAGAAACAGCAGTTCAAGGAAGTTGGCTTTTAAAATGAATTTTTTTTTTTTTTTTTTTTACAAACCATGTCTCCCTTTAGCTTGAAAGTCTCCTACAACTTATGATTGAGCCAAAAATGTCCTAATATCTCCTCAGATAAGAGAAGAGATCATATGTATAAAAACGAAGGTCGTTAGATTTTCTATAAAAGTTTCCCACAAAGTAATCACACAACAAATCATAGTAGGGATATTGGTGAAAGAATTAGTGTAAAAGAATCTGGTTACCTTTTCTTGATCACGAAAAGTGAAAGTAACAATAAGTAATGGTGACCTAAGGTATGAAAATATTTCTCACGGTGCAAACAGAATATGTTCATACGCCGATGTCGTTGCCAATTAAATTACTTAGAGAGCTAGGGAAGTATTTTCACTGGAATTTTTCCGATGAGTAATGTGTAAGAAAAAAAAATAAACAAAAAGAGAGAGAGAGAGAGAGAGAGAGAGAGAGAGAGAGAGAGAGAGAGAGAGAGAGAGAGAGAGAGGAGAGAGAGAGAGAGAGAGAGAGAGAGAGAGATGGTTTTTATAACCATATAATCTTATTTCATCAACTGCCTCTAAAATTTCTGTCCAGCCTCTCAAATTATATTTACTGTCCAGGACATTGGGAACGTTTGTCGTTGCTGGCATTGATATTATTTCTAAAGTAAATTGGGAGAGTTGTCTTGGTTATGCCAATTACCCGGTGATGTTTGTATCTCAGAAATGACAACTTTCCCATACTGTTATGGAGACTATCTCTTTAAGAAACTGACCCATGGATTCTAGGGATGAGCTGATTTCCCTGATAGGACTTTCATCATTCTTTCTGTATTTTTTTTCTGCCACTATGATCAAAGGGGGTAAGTTTTTGTATTTGTAAAGCTCCCAGTCCCATCAGGCGGATTTGGCTAACACAGATTAGTGTCAAATTTTTTTTCTTGAATTTTTTTCCCCAAAATCTTCAATTTGTACAGGGTTATTTAATACTAAACATACAAAAAAATTCATTACATTAATTCAATAAAGAAAAATATTTTTTGTTTGGTCCTTTTTATCAGTACCGGGGGCACATGAGAACCTTAATTAGAAAAAAAAAATATTTCTATAGTAAATTATCGAATACCGAGAAGAAAATAAAAATAGAGATTTATTTTGTTTATTTATTTGTTAATACAAATATAATGCATATTACTTTTTTCTCAACTTTCTCAAATACAGATTACTTTGAATACCATTTGTTGAAACAGTCATCAATATGAAGACCAACATTACATTTTTTGCATTGCTTAGAAACTTTCTTTTTGCAAAAGCCACATTTAATTGCTTCCATCCCTTTTTTCGATCAAGAATATGTCTAGTAGAAAATGTAATTTCTGGTATTACTTTTGAAGAAAATACCTTTGGCCGTCCAGAATTTTTGAGATCGGAATCAGATGATAATAGCAAATATGCTTTTGTAACTGACCTCTTGAAATCTATTCTTGTCATGGTATTTCTATTTGCAAAACAATTTTTAATTAAGGAAAATACCATTAAAGTATCAAGGAAACTTGTAAATAGACGAAAGTACCATTTCTTAGATCTAACGGTGATGCAATACTTCTGAATAAGCCAGTATAAGTGGTACACTTCTCCCATATACTTATTGTACTCTGATATGAGAATTGGTTGAGGAGCAAGTATTTCCTTTCCATGGCTGGTTGACCATATTTTTTAAGCTCCAACGGGGGTGGAAGACGGATGCTTACTAGCAATTGTGATAATGCTGTTGCCGTGCCATTTAAAAAAAAATAGAGTTTTTCCTTTTCTTCAGATTTGTAGTCAAACGATCTAAGATTATCCTTTTCCAGAGACCTGTCATCCTTGAAGGGACATCCTGATGTTCTGTTTGCGCGTACAGTACCTCTGATTCTGATTCCTAAGGATTTCAGTTGTACAAATAGGTTATGACTTCAGAAAAAGTTATCAGCATAAGTTTCATGATCATTTGGGTCATCTAGATGGCTGATAAAACCACTCTTGAACCTAGACTGTCATTGTAGTTGGTATCGGGAGTATTTTATTATTTTTTTTTCCTCGATATAAATCCATTTCAAAACATCTGCCACTTGTAGCACAACATAGCACCCACTGTTTGAGACCAAATATAATTGGGTTACCTCTTATAAACTGCTATAGGGAACATATTTCATATTATCTCACTATTTGTTCCTCTATTGATAGTTGCTTATAGAATATTCCAAACTGCTTGAATTTCTGATTCAGAACATTAGCTAGAGGTATAATTCTAAATCCTTTATCATCGTTGCAGCTTTCTGCGATTTCATTATAATAAAAAGAGAAAATAAAAAACTTTTTGATGTTTAGGAATCTGTTGCTTGGCATTGTTTTCCGAATAATCTGAGTTTCAAGGTCTTCATCCAGACTCCAATGATGCCGTTCACTTGGTAGTCTGTGGTATTTTGAAACAAGGAGAATTCCATAGTCATTTTTCAAGCAGTTTGATGAGAGACTAAAATCATGCACATTTTTCTGTGACATAAGTGACTCTTTGCATATTTCACCTAGTAAATCCTCCTCAGGAAAAAGTTAAAAAATCTCAACTCGGCTCTTTCTGCATACTCCATATTTCAATAATTTCACTCTTTCATCTGCTCCATCAGTACTTGGTGATGCAACTCTCGAAAAATAAGGTTCAGTCTTTTTCCAAGAAAAATCTGAGCTTCTCTTTCTTTTTCTTTTTGGTTGTGTTGGTTCTTCTTCATTATCATACCGGTGAAGTTCAACACTCCCTGGCACATCCTGCAAGATAAAGGTAAGATCTCTGTTCTCGTCATCTAAAATCTCATCATCAAAGTTGTCTTCATCAGTTAGTTAATTTACTATTGGAGGACCCTCAACTATATCAATAAAGTTTACATCGCTAGGAGAGTCATTTTCTTCTACATAATTTACTGCACCATGAAGAGAACGGAATGACTTGACTGGATGGTTGAAAGCTAAGGGAGGGTATCTGAAAATATAAATAAGATATACATAATATATTTTCAGATCTTTGTATATATACAAAATGTTTTAGTATAAAAAAGTCTGCCTCTGCAAACCATTTTCTCTTCGTTTGCAACAGCCACAGAGAATGGCTAAAATGGAGTGAGCATGTTCCTTATTTTAGGACCAAACTTATAGAGCATAGTGTATTTTCCTGGCTTTATAAGTCAGTCAAAATATGCATATATCCTATACACAAATATGGGTTACATATAAGTACTACTTACTAGAAAACAATGCTTGAATGATATATGAAACTGAGTCGATCGTTATCCTTGAGATTTCTATTTTATACTGAAAACTGAGACGTCAGTGTTTCCAATATGCATCAGACAGAATCTGATATATTTGAAAGAGACTTTATTTTCTTATGACTAACCAAAGATATTTCTGAAAAGTGGAGGAATTATGGAAATATGATAAATTAGCCTAGTGGTCTTAAAAAAAGACGACCATGGCCACTAATGGGCTAATGGGTAAGGTATAGAATGGACGTTTTCGGGTCTGCTCATACTGGTGTCATTGGTAGAGGAATTAATTCCAAGAAAGACTAATGGGGTCTCTGTTAGGGTGTCAGATAGTCTAATAAAATCTTTCCTTCAAGCATTTTTTGCCATTAGTTTTGTTCAATCTTATTATTACGATGCCTCCTAAATGATTAACATATGACACATTTTCTCCTATCCCTGAATCCGCTCATGTTCCCTAACACTACTGACAACCTCTACTGCTGACGGCAAAGGTATTTTCTATTACATCAAGTTTTCCCGCATCTTTTCTTTCATTTGATAATAGCAGCACAAAAAAAATAAAAAAATAAAAAATAAAAAAAAGTGTTTGCACGAGGGGACATTTTATTCAATCTTCCCTAGGATACCAGGGGATGTGAAATTTTGCTATATAATTGAAAATGTAAGAGCTTTATTTGCGTTGGTATTGTTCATTGTTAATTATAAAGAAGTGTTCAATTTATTGAAATCTTTTGGAGAGATTGGAAGAATGATATTAAAGTTTTCAAAAGACTAACAAGATTTCGAGGCTTATAATACTTATACTAACCCTTCCAAAAATAAGATTATACATCACATGTAAAGGTTGTTAAAAATATATGTTATGTGAAATTTCATATTTTCTTAAATGTAATAAATTCTGAATTTAACTATATACATTAGTGCTTGGCCTTGTATGATAAACTTAAGGAATGGGCTCTTAGTAAAATACTTGAACTATTTTGGTAGCTTTCCTCATAAAGGGAAGGATGTCATTATGTATCAGAGGTTATGAATATTTATAAAAGAAAGTTAATAGCATTCCACAATGAAACTTAAAACATTATGACCATAGTCTGGTGGCCAAAGCTAACAATGAAACACAAGCAATGTTAGTGGGCAATTTTACATCGACTGCTTCAGATGGTGCACCTCCTGCAGATGCTATTGACAGGATGCCAGAAAACCTAAAATCAATTAATCAGATGTCATTGAGAGTTTTTCCTTTCTACAGTTTTAACCCTGCCAAGGGAATAATTTATTTTAGGATCTCTGAGTTTTACGAAGAGGATACACTAAGAAGGTACCCATCTTTTAAAGTTGAGAAGCAGGAATGGGATAATAATGCAATTTTTTACCTGAACATCACTGTCAATAAATTTCATCCATAACCTAAGGAATGTAATTGGAGGTATGAGGTTGGCCATATCAAAGTTAAAAGTAAATTTTGGAAAAAAAATGTTTCACAAGTCTGAAGTTCCAAATATTGTTCAGCAAATCCTCCATGCAAACATGAACAATGTTCATCTGAGACGCAAAATAATGAACCTATCAGCTTTTTTGCAGCTAGAAATAGAGTTTTAGTCAGTAGTTCAACTGGGGCTACTGTAGGACCGATAGTTAAAACATGAAAAAAATCTTATTCTGCTTATGCAACGAGCTTGTTCTAGGCCGAATGGCATGTCATGTGTATATACTATGAAAAGTAATGGGCCAAGAACACTACCTTGAGTTGAGGAACACCAGCTATTATATTTCTATATGCACTATGGGGCCATTCAACAATACTTTGCGATCTATTATTCAAAAATTCAATAGTGAGTCTAAGAAACTGTTTGAATTTGAAAACAAGGGCCGCAGGATTAACACGGCCAAAGGCTACACAAAAATCAAGGCCAATTATACAAACTTTCTGGTTATAATCAAGGTATTTCTGTACATCACTGGAGATTGTAAAGGCATCACATGCTCCAAGATCTTTACGAAAGCCAAATGGCCAACTAGGGAACAGATGAATACCTTCAGCAATGCTATTTAGACATTTCGCCAAAAGCCGTTCAAAAATTTATATAATAATACGTGAGTTATGGAAACTAGGTGGTAACCAGCTGGCCTTGAGCTACCACAAGCCCGTTTGCATAATGGAGTAACTTTACCAATTTTCCAACAAGTGCAAGAAGAACCTCTTCTTGCTAATGTGCAGAAAATAACAGTTAGACCAGTTAAGCGAGCGGAAAATATGCGGAAAATAATAGTTAAAATAGTTAAACGACTAGAAAACCATATTGTAAGAAAATTAGAAACCTTAGATAATAGATTACTAGGAAATACAATAAAGAAACTCATTGATATAGCTATATAAATTAGTGCATTGAAAACGAATTTCAAAAAGTGTTTTGTCAAATTTAGAAATAAGGCAACAGAAGCCTATGCATTTTTTGGAAAATATTTGAGTCTATTATGTCAAAAAATAACCCAGTGTTGAAAGTGAGGCAAAAACTTTGAAAAATTAATGGTTCTCATGGCAGACCTACAATACATGCATTATTGGATAGCAAGTCACTGGTTCATGATACAGAGGGAATCTCAAATATTAATGGAAACAATATCGAAAGCATATGCAATCTTAATAATCAAGATGCCCACATTCGATCCACCAAGAGAAGAAACAATTCCATTGAATTTGGATTCTATAGCAGATATCTACTGTTAAAATGTTTGCTTAAAATAGGCTAGTATTTGTATGATGAAATAGTAGATAAACTGCTCTTAAGAAAGATGATATTAAGAGTGATAGGAAAAGAAATCTAGACCCTTTAGTTAAAGCCTATCTATTAGTTATACAGTCATGTTTGGACCAACAAACCAATTTCCAAAGAGATGGATGCATGCAGTAGTAATACCAATAGCTAAGCCAATGAAACATCCCAGTAATGCAAACAATTACAGAGCAGATTTACTTTTTAATAATGGATTAAATGGTAAATTACAGACTTAATGTGTGTTCACATCATTGTAACATTTCATCAGCTTCTTAATTTGACTCATAGAGATAAGGATCCACCTTGGACTCTGTCACACTGGGAAAATCATATACGTAGAGGTTTTGAACGAAAACAAATTACATTAACCATATTTACATTTCATATTCAGAACCCATACAGTACTACTTGGAGACATTCAGTACTGAAATCAATCTATCATAATGGTGTTTAAGTCAGTCGTCCTATTTCATTATAAATTTCCTTGGTGTAAGAACATTCCGAGCTTATTTAGACAATATTTAATCAGAAGCTTTCAGCCTTGACCATGATATACATCAAGGTAGTTTTTTAAATGAGACATGTCCCTGCAAGCATGTCTATTTGTGGTTTTCCTAGGCCAGTCTAGACCGGGGAAATTATATTAGCTTTTTAAACCATCGTCTTCTCTTCCTCGCCCTACTTATTTTGCAATCT
>NC_090744.1:82172928-82176279 GCF_036898095.1 Palaemon carinicauda | reverse complement strand
ACATAATTTAAGTATAAAGCTTCAAGCAAGATATATATATATATATATATATATATATATATATATATATATATATATATATATATATATATATATATATATGTATATATATAAATATATATATATACACTATCACCCAAATACTTGCCTGAGACATTTAGAATGGCGTGTTGGCACAATTCTGTGCGCCAACGGTATCTCCAGTCAGTCAGTTTGACAGAGCAGTCTATTACACCTTCTATATTCGGTCCTGGCCATGGTTATCATCGTCAATACTTACACAGCAGTCCAATCCAGTTTTTTATTCTATCCAAACCGTTCTCATCGTAATCAATATTCTCAACAGAAGCTGTTTGAATTTGTGATCGTGTTCGTTATAGTCTAATACCAATATCAGCATCCACACACAAGGGAAAGGGATCTGTCTTCAAGTAAAGGAGGAAATAAAAATAAGTAGTACAGCTCTACACCTAAATAAAGGAAGAAACTCACTAACACTCCAAGCTAAAAACCTATCAAATTATAATAAAAGAATAAGAAATATATTCTATTATGTACAACCATTCCATGCAAGGATAAAAGGATACTGATAATCAAAATTATTCACTTTCAATACTGAAAGTGAATAAATCTGACTATTAAAATACTTCATGTCGTCTTCGGTCAAAATATGAAAAAGCAATCAGTCAGAACATTTGGAACCATCTTAAGCTATCTAACCAATAAAGTCTAAGCAAATCATCCTCATCATCATCATAATCTCCTCCTACGTTTATTGACGCTAAAGGACCTCGGATCTTGAGCTTTTAATTCAATACTTCTCCATTCAACATTTACTACTTCATACTTCACAGTCCTCAGTCATATAGGCCTGTGTCTTCCAACTCTTCTACTGTCATTAGGATCTTAGTTAAATGTTTGGTGAACTAATCTCTCTTGGGGAGTGTGAAGAACATGCCCAAAGCATCTCCATCTACCACTCATCATAATCTCATCCACATATGGCACTCGAGTAATCTCTCTTATAGTTTTATTTCTAAGCCTGTCCTGCCATTTGACTCCCAATATCCTAAATTTTAGAGTGCCTTTTTATTATTGGACTTAGAGGTATACAGTTTGATTTTGTTTAGTTCCAGCTAATGTAGGTGTGTCTGGGAATGAGAACGATGGTTTACTGGCAAAGAATGCTCTCTCCGAGTTGCTACGAAGAAGATGTCACATTCCCTTTAATGATTCACTACCTATTAGCAAGAAAGTGTTTTATACTAATTTGCAACAGCACTGGGATAGACTAGATGGCAATAAAATGAGATAAATAACAAATGTCATATCTCCCTGGATGTATAACATGATGCCCCGAAAATGGGAGACGTCTCTTTGTCGCCTCCGCATTGGTCACACGATGAATGTTTGGTACCCTTGACAGTGAAACGTTTGTTGATCGAATGCCTTACTTATAGTACTGAAAGAGATAAACATCTGTTTGAGGCTTGAGGTGAGGATGGCAGGTTCATTCTCGCCAAAATTTACGGACACAATGTGCCGTACCATACTAGTGGTATTTTAAAAAAGTTTTAAGTAGGTCTTCCGAAAGATATTTATTTTTTATAAGGATGTTTTTGATTTTATTGAACTAATATTTATATATTTATATCTTTATTTATAACAAATAATGTCAACGTCAATGACCTTACATGTCAAGATGTCAGATAACTGATAAACAATCAATCAGTCCTTCTAAGGACTTTATTCTCAAACATATGCAAATCTATTGGATATTATTTCATTGTTATGCCATGACTCATGTCCATAGAGTAACACCGATCTCAATAATCATCTATATATAATTCCAGGCAATTTATTTTTTAAAATTTTAGTCAACCTAGCCATAGTCTGATTTCATTTTCAATCTTTCATTTTACTCTAATTCTAAAGACACTGTATTAGAGATCATAGTTCCTAAACACTTACATGATTCCGCCTAATTAATCCTTGCTCCTTCCAATGATATTTCATCCTCCACTTCATATTCCGTTTTCATCATCTCTGACTTTCTTCTATTTATCTTGAGCCCAACCATATGTGACATTTCATGAATTCTGGTAAGCAATGATTGCAAATCCTGTGACGTTCTGCTAAAAAGGCCAGCATCATCAGCATAATCCAGCGGTGCTAATTTCTTATTACCAATCCAGTCCAATCTTTCTTCCCCATCTTCAACTGTTCTATGCATTACAAAATCCATGAGAAAGATGAACAATATAGGTGACAACACATTCCATTGGAGTGCTTCACTGTTCACTAGACTCCACTATCATTAAGTTTGCACTATCTATGCACATGAACAGTCTTGATCAAATTCACATATGTAAGAGAAATTCCATAATAACCCACGACTCTCCACAAAATTAGCCAGTGTACACTATCAACCGGGTTTTTATAGTCCACAAATGGCATCAAAAGTGGATTTCTATATTCTTCGCATTGCAGTACATATCTCAAAATGAAAATTTGGTTAGGACAACTGCTACCTTTTCTAAATCCTGCTTGTTCATCTCTCAGCTTTTCATCAACAAATAAACCTTTAATTATTACAACAGTTTTGCTTGCTGAGAACAATCGTTACAAGAACTACCTCTTTCTCTTGCTTGCTCTGAAATTTATATATATATATATATATATATATATATATATATATATATATATATATATATATATATATATATATATATATGTATATATATATATATATATATATATATATATATATATATATATATATATATATATATATATATATATATATATGTCTGTGTGTATATGTATATATATCGCCCTCATCATAAGCCGCTACCAGTCCACTACAGAGCCAAGGCTTTAAACAAGTCTTTCCATTTGCGTCTCTTTTTGGTCTTTCCATAGTAGTCCACACCCGTAAACTTTCTTAGTTCGTCAATGCATCGTATTCTCTTCCTTCTATTTTTTTTCGCAACTACCAGGAACCTATTCCATTATTTATAATGCCCATCTGCTATCCGTCACTCTCATTATATGTCTTACCCATGTCCAATCCTTTTTCTTACATGTTTTTTACAATATCTTCTACTCTAGTTTACTCTCGTATCCATGTTGCTCTTATTCTGTTTCTTTGTGTTATTCCCATCATTATTCATTCCATTGCTATATGAGTTGTAACTCGCTAATGCTCAGGGGGTTTAGCAGGCTTGCAAGTTTCTGAATATATATATATATATATATATATATATATATATATATATATATATATATATATATATATATATATATATATATATATATATATATATATATATATATATATATGCACACACA
>NC_090744.1:82165428-82167928 GCF_036898095.1 Palaemon carinicauda | reverse complement strand
TGAGAGGAACGGGAATAAATAGAGAGAGAAGAGGCAAGAGGAATTTCAGGAAGGAAGAAAGAGAGAGAGAAGATGCAAGAGAACTTACAAGACATGCAAGTGAATTGGAACCGTTGAATGCTTGTGCAAAGTTGTTGTCAACTCAGACAGGTTTGACCCCAGCTATGCACGATCTCGTGTTTGATGTGGTGAAAGCGCAATGAGTGATCCCAAAATTCACGGAGGAAGCTTCTGACGATGAAATGGCCAGAAGATAAATGGCTGGTGTTATTGCAGAGTGTCCTTATTGGAAAGTGATGCAGTGCGTATCTTGCCTTGTCTCAGGATCAGAGGAAGGAGTATCAAGAAATTAAGAGGAGTGTGCTGCAAGTGTATCAGATGAGCCCTGGATACTATAGTGAAAGTCTCCAAAGTTTGCAGAAGGACGTGAAAATGGCTTTCATGGATTATGCTTATCATGTACGACGATGTTTTAAAAGATTAATAGAGGCTGCCAAAGTGAGAGAAATGGCTGATTTAGAAGAACTGATAGTGCTGGAAAAATATTTACGAGGAATTCCTGAACATATTCAACGTACCTGAGGGAGAGAGGTAAAGAAACTTGATAGAGCCACTTCGCAGAATGAAGATTATAATAATATCAGTCGTAAACATCCCTCGGGTATAAAGTTTAAACCGTCATTCTGACCAAGTGTCAAGTATTCGCCGAACCATGGAAGCCAGTTCAGTAATAACCAGGGGAACAAGTTCTATAGTTACAGCAGAGGTACCACTGGTATTATTCCAAAGCAGAAAGTAATAGTACCAAAACAACAATCATCGAATCGTCTTCCTTCAGGTGTTTTGAAAGATGTGCAGAAGATTAATATCGTCCGCTGTAAGTGTGGCAAAAACGGCAATATCAGTAAGGATTGCTGGTCAAACCAACTGAAGTAGTCATCCACGTGATTACGGGTAATTCAACTCCACAGAATACAAAGATGAAGAATCAAACGGGAAAGGTCGATGAGGAAAATAAACCAGCTAACAATTACACAACAAAAAGGATAACCCCAAACAGCGTGGATGCTTTTAAACCTTATATTTAAGAAGGTATGTTAGCAGCTATGTATGGGAGTGAGGAAATGTCATTCAATATATTACGTGACATGGGATGTAATCATAGTGTGGTGATGCGTACACCCGATGGTGGTACAGTCTTCCCAAGGAGATTTTGTCATTTTGAATGGAATAGGAGGTGAGGAAGTTACCGCTATTTGCCGTTCGGAATGGTCATGCGAATTAGTGACCGGTCATTTTGATTTTTCAGTACAGGATTCATTGGCTATCGAAGGAGTAGAAATCCTACTGGGAAATGAGGCTGGTGGAGTGCCGTTTGTGCCTTGTCCCACTGTAACTGAGAAACCGCTGGAGTATAGTCCTACGAATGAACTCAAGAAGGACTACCCGTATCTGTTTCCTAGTTGTGTGACGACTAGGAGTATGACAAAGAAAGTGGAAGCTGAAAAAGACAGAGAAACCGAAAGAAAAATTGAACTCGGAAGATTTATTTACGGAAGAAGAGGTTTACCATGATAGTACACAAGAGGTGAGCTTCTGAGAGAGCCCGAAAGAAGAGGAACGACAATCGAATGAACAGGAAGACCAGGAAGCAATGGACTTGGAAGAAATAGAAAACTCAGAATTAGAAGTAGGATAAGTGAATCAGAAAACGCTGAAAGGATTGCAACAGAAGGGTGTGACGTTAACAGAATTATTGTACCATGTGGTGGATGGGATGGAGGTGCAGCAGTCTCCCACCTGCTATTAGTTCCCTGAGACTACTGAAGGGGGGATATAACGTCAGATATTGATTCCCGCACTGCTGAGAAGAAAGGTGACGGCTGTAGCATATGAGACGGTACACATGGAAATAAGAAAGACAACGGAGAAGATTATAAGACACTTTTTCTGGCCTGGCATGCATAAGGATGTGAGCCAGTTTTGACATGCGTATCATGTCTGTCAGATGACTGGAGAGCCTAACATATGCATCAAGAAGGCTCCCTTACATCCGATTTAAGCACGAGGAGAACCCTTCAGCAAGGTAATGATCGACATTGGGGGTCCATCACTGAGAACGAAGAAGGGCCAAGATATATGTTAACTTTGATGTATCAGGTAAAAAGATACCCAGAAGCTATAGCTGTCAGGAACATCAGTACCAAAGTAATGGCCAAGAAGTTACTAGACTTTTTTTACCATGTTTGGCACCCAGGAAATCGTTATGAGTGACAGAGGAACAAATTTCATGTCAAAACTGTTTCAGGATGTGATGAAACATTTGGATGTTTACTGCCTATCACCCGGAGACCCAAAGTGCATTAGAGAGGTTTCGTCAAAACCTAAAGCATATGTTAACAAAGTACAGCTACAAAACAGGAAATGAATAGGAAATCAGACTACCTTTTATGTTATTTGTGGTACGCAATACTTACCAAGAAAGCATGGGATGTAGCCT
>NC_090744.1:82115428-82160428 GCF_036898095.1 Palaemon carinicauda | reverse complement strand
TGTGTGTGTGTGTGTGTGTGTCTGTGTTTCCTAATCCTTGCTGGCAAATTATGTAGAAGTATTTGTTCTATGCAGTGAGATTAATGACCTTTTTAAGAGCACTATGACTGTCATAAATTGTTGGGCGCAATCACTGAACTCTGTTATAGGTAACGTGTGCCAAGTCTCATATATGACCTACGGAAAGCCTATTGGTGACAGCATATTTCCATCACTGTGGAGAAATCCACGAAATCTAACAATTCCGTATATTGACAGAGCAACATTCCGTTTACTTACCAAGGGTTAAGCAGTACCTCTCAAGCGATCATGAGAGCAAGTGGGTACTCGTCTGAGAGTATCATGCTGTGTAAAGTGTGTTCATAAACCTTTTTGTAATAAAGTGAAAAAACCCATGTTCCAATGTGTCATTATCTGTTGATATGGGACATACATACATACATACATATATATATATATATATATATTATGTATATATATATATATATATACTCTCTCTCTCTCTCTCTCTCCTCTCTCTCTCTCTCTCTATATATATATATATATTTATATACAAATATATATATATATATATATATATGTATATATATATATATATATATGTGTGTGTGTGTGTGTGTGTATTTGTGTGTATATATATATATATATATATGTATGTATGTATATATCACAATTTTCATAGCTATCTCTAGGATTGCTTCTATTAAACTGCAGTTCTTCATAGTATTCCAACCGTCTCTTGAGGATCCGCATTGACTCTCATAGAGGGGTCAGTCACCGTACAGGTTGTATTTTAAATAAAAAAGAATTTTCTCCCATACGTAATCACGCTCAAGAATGCAAGCAATTAATTAACTATTCTAATTTCAAAATACTAGCCCAATCACCCAATAGCTATTCTCTACCTACCCTAGAATCACTTTTCATTAAACAGCTATCCCCTACTATCAATCACTCAACAACCTCTGTTCCTTTACATATTGCCTAACGACTTTCCTACTTAATCTTCAAACCATTACTTACATGCTCTAACGTCTAAACCTCCCCGTCCTTCCATGTCTCAGTCTTGGATTTTTTTCCATATTAGGTGTTTCTTTCTTATCCAGAGTTTATTTTATTTTGTCTGTTTTTTTTTTCTTTTATTCCAGGTTATTTCTGTGTATTGTTGTTTTGATTCCCATATCTATGATGTTTTGTGAATCTTCTTTAAAGTTTTCTGTGTATTTGTTCTGATTTTGATATTGCTCTTTTCCTATATCATTCATTTAATGTTTTAATGTTTTAATTTTCAATTGGATTTATATGGTTTAATTTATTATTTTCTAGTATATTTCATCCACTTCATTTTTTAAGTATTTCGATGTATTTGTTATAATTCTTGCTTTTTTAACAGAATTTTATTAACTAACGTAATGTCTATTGATCTGTGTTTTACATTCCTTTTTTAGCTCCGATGATGGGAAATGTTGTTCCCGAAAGCTTACCCAATAAACTGTTCAAATGCTGAAGTATCTGCTTTCTTTCGCCTTTCTGCTAAACCTCAAACTTTCTAGAAGCGAAAATGCCATTAATTATATATATATATATATATATGTGTGTGTGTGTGTGTGTGTGTCTGTCTGTATGTGCGGACACTTGCAACGTCACCTGCACAATAGACTGAAACATTTAATCAGCACTTTCACTACAGTTCCGTGGGCCGACGGTGCACTGCAGTCAGTCATTTCTTTTTCCTGTTGCAGTCAGACAAAAAAAAAAAAAAAAAAAGAAAAAAAAAGAGGAAAAACCATGCAATCTCTCAAGAATTTCTCTACCGCCAGGACCTATTTAACAAAAAATAATTTTAAAAACATACTGCGCCATTATTATTGCAACAACCTTTCTCGCTACAACAGTCATTAAATGAAATAATTCTTTAGTTGCTGGGTCTCCTTTTCTCTCTTTGAAGAATTTGACGAACCATAACAAAACAAATGTGAAAAAAATATTTTGATTCTACAATAAGTAATTAGGGGATAATCAAATAAAAACACATGCGTGAAAAAAAAAATTATTTGATTATGTAGGAACATTTGATGAAAGGAAACTCAAGGAACATAGTAAATCTGTTTTGTTTCTGTGGTATTGATGAAGCTATTCGAATCTATAAACTAACTTGAGAAAAAACTGTACAAAACTCAACATCTTTCTAATCAAATAATGTAACAAATGACATAATGTAATATCCTTATATAATGTAATCATTAGGCAACCTTCATCTACATATTATTCATAAGGAATATGAGGTTGATGGTTATTAAATTTTCTACCTTTGGTTGTATCATAATAACGTATTACCATACGGGGTGGGAGCTTAATGAAGAAATATTACTCTGAAAATTATCCCTAATCAAGAAGTGCCTCCAGGAAAAGCCATCATAAAGCCAATTTAGGAGAGGGACTATCAAGTTTGGGAAGGTTATGAATAAAACTTATGGATACGACCGCCGTCGCAGAGTGGGTGAAGTTCAAATCTTTATTAGGGTCTTTTTGTTTGTTTTAAAGAGAGAGCTCCCGTTCGAGTAATAATGTTCTAGTTCAAACGATTTGTAACAACCATTAACTTGCGTTTGTTATTACGTCCTTATCAAAGGTTGCCTACCTGCATTCAGCTTTATCGAACGTTGCTTAGGGGTTCCAATATTTTTTCTTAGGAAAATAGCTGCCATAGTTATTTTTTGCTACCAGATTAATAAGTCTTTTTAAATCAGTGACTCTTTAAGCTTTTAGTTGTGAATTGGAGTGCATCGTGTCTTTACATATTTGAGACAGGGAGGAAAAGATTCCATAACAAACCTTACTGATGTAAAATGGCAGTGTCATCGGTATATGTAATTTACATTATATGTCCTGCCCATGCCTATCTCATTTTCTTACGTTAGAATATCCTCGAAATTAGTTTGCTCTCTTATCACTGTTGCTCTATTTCTGCCTCTTAGTGATATTTACGTCATTATTCTTTCGATAGCTCTTTGAGTTGTAACTAGCTTATGTTACAAGGGTTTAGCAAGGCTCCTCGTTTCTTAAGCCTAAGTTAATACTGGTAGGACCCTCTTATTAGATAATTTTATTTTTAGAGAAAGTGGCATTTTACTTTTCATAATCTCATTTTCTTAGCAAAAGCTCGCCATGCAAAGCTTATCCTTTTAATTTCATTTTAGTTTCCTAGGAAAACACTTACTTTCTGTCCTAAGTATGTGTGTTTATCAACAATCTCTTGAGGCCCATCTATAACTCTTATTTGTTGTGTCTGCATTAGAAATATTATCTTAGTTATTTTCAGTCCTACATTTCTGCTATCTGTGACGGGCCAAGAGAGGAGTTATGAACTCAAAGGCAGATTTTTATTTATTAAGGAACACTCTTCTTTATATACAAAACCTCAAGGCAACAGGACATGACCTGTTTGAGAGACAGACAATGTTACAGAACAAAACGGAGACATGATCATTCAGGTTCTTTTTAGTGCGAGGGAAGAGCGCAGATACACGCATAATATATACAAAATAATTATGTAAAATTGTGTGACACATGGTTGGTACATGGCTCCCCCCCCCTAAAAATGACATACTGTACATGTTGAATAGGGCGCCCTGATCTAGAGAGGCGAACTGTAGGCGGGTCATCTGGCAGAAGATAAGCAGGTTTTAGACGATCAATGGAGACCCAGTCTTCTTAGCCCCGAATGTTTAGGAGGAATGCTTTCAGACTGCGTCGTATCATAAGGAAAGGGCCCGTGTAAGGAGGCGTTAGTGGTGGCTTGCTGGTGTCGTTGCGCAGGAAGACGTGCGTTGCAGAGTGCAAGTCCGTTGGTATCTAATACTTCGGTGGGGGCTTGTAAGTCTGGCGGCACGGAGTAAATTTTCCCACGACATGACGTATGCGCTGGAGATCGTCGGAGGAGGTTGTAGAAGGAAAAAATTTGGCAGGGACGACCAACGGGTCGCCATACACCATTTCGGCTACCGAGACGTCGAGGGCGTTTTTAGGAGTGGTCCTTAGTCCAAGGAGGACCCAGGGAAGCTGAGTAAACCAGTTGCAATCCTTGCAGCGGGACATCAAAGCTGCTTTGAGGGTGCGATGAAAACGTTCAACCATTCCATTGGCAGCGGGGTTGTAGGCCGTTGTCTGATGTAGGGTGATGCCCAGGAGATTCGCTAATGACGTCCATAATTGAGAGGTGAAAGTTGTTTCCCTGTCAGAAGTAATATGCTCAAGGATACCGAATCTTGAAATCCATCCAGAGAGTAAGGCAGATGTACATGAGGCAGACGTTGCAGTTTCCATGGGAATGGCTTCAGGCCAACGAGTGGAGCGGTCGATGACGGTAAACAGGTAACGATGTCCTTGTGATGTGGGTAGGGGGCATACAACGTCGACGTGAATGTGTGCGAAACGACGCTGAGGTTGAGGAAAGGTGCCCACTCCTGAATCCGTGTGTCGATGTACTTTGGAAGTTTGGCAAGAAGTACACGCACGGACGCAATCCTTAGCATCCTTAGAAATGCCATGCCAAATGAACTTGGCCTTCAGCAGCTGTGCAGTAGAACGGCACGAGGGATGTGAAAGGCCGTGGATGAAATCAAACACCTGTCGGCGCATGGGAGCAGGAATCCAAGGTCGCGGTCTACCAGTACTGACGTCACAGAGGAGGGTGGTGTTGGAGTCTTCGAAGGGAAAATCTTCCCAACGGAGGGACGTGCAGGATGTCCTACAAGCTTGATACTCTGGATCCTGCCGTTGGGCTTTAGCCAGGGCGTTGTAATCCAATCCCAGTTGAACGGCAGCCAACGTGTTTCTTGACAGGGCATCGGCAACGGGATTCATTTTCCCAGGGACGTATTGGAGGGTGCAATTGTATTCAGCCAGGGCGGAGAGATGTCAGCATTGACGGGCGGACCAGGCGTCAGACTGTCGAGTGAAGGCGTGCACCAGAAGCATGTGGTCTGTACGAATGACGAAGGGCGTACCTTCTAAGAAATGGCGAAAGTGACGGACAGCCAAGTGCACCGCCAGCAATTCTTGATCGAAAGTAGAATAAACCGATTCTGCCTTAGACAGTTTTCTGCTGAAGAAGGCCAATGGGCGGGGCGAGCCTTTGACCACCTGCTCGAGTACTGCACCAATAGCGACGTCGCTGGCATCGGTGGAGAGAAGGAGAGGGGCATGTGGGATAGGAAAAGTGAGAGCCGCAGCAGTTGATAGGGCCTTCTTTGTATTGCAGAAGGCTGCTTCTTGAAGGGGACCCCACTTCAGGTCCTTTGGCTTGCCCTTGAGGGAGGCGTAGAGGGGAGCAAGAGTGGCAGCAATGGCTGGCAGAAAACGGTGATAATAGTTGATCATGCCCAAGAATTCCTGCAGAGCTTTGACGGTCGAGGGCGTGGGGAAATTCTGAACGGCTGCTACCTTCTCAGGGAGGAGATGGACTCCTTCAGGAGTGATACGGTGCCCTAAGAACGACACTTCGTTGGCGCCAAAGGTATACTTGTCGTACCGGACTACAAGGCCGTTTTGTTGCAGGCGGTCGAGCACGATGCGCAGGTGAAGGAGGTTTTCCTCTTTTGAGGAGGAGAACACAAGTATGTCATCCACATAACATACACAGAAAGGGAGATCCCCTAGGATGCCATCCATGAGACGTTGCAACGTTGCCCCAGAATTACGAAGGCCAAAACAGGAGTAATTGAAGGTGTATGTGCCAAATGGAGTGGTGATGGCGGTCTTGGGGATGTCTTCTGGGTTCATAGGCTCCTGATATTACCCCTTCAGGAGGTCGAGCGTGGAGAAAACCTTCGCTTTGTGCAGGTAGGAGGTTACATCGGCAATGTTTGGGAGGGGGTAGTGATCCGGTTCTGTTTGCATGTTCAGGCGCCTGTAATCCCCGCACGGATGGAGGGAGCCGTCTTTCTTCAGAATGATGTGTAAGGGTGACGACCATGGGCTGGAGGCCTTTTGGCAATGGCCCATTTTCTCCATTTCGGCGAACGTCTGCTTGGAGGCTGCCAATCGTTTCGGTGCCACACGTCTGAATTTTGCGAAGACTGGGGTCCCGTCGTCTTGATATGTTGATAAATACCGTGCTTGGCAGGAACCGTGGGCGTTTGGCGAAGTTCTGGACGGAAAACTTCCGGGTACGACGTGATGAGGTGGGCGTAGGCATCCGTGGGTGCGCTGATGTGGAGAGCGAGGTTAGAGGGGGTGGGTTGAAGAGGTGTCGACAAGTACGAGTCTGCGTTGACCAATCGTCGGTGGGCGACATCGACCAGAAGGTGGAAAAGAGAGAGGAAATCCGCACCGAGGATTGGCATTGTGACGTCAGCAACGAGAAACTTCCAATTGAATTTACCGTTTCCGAACGATAATGTGAGGTTCTCGTAACCGTAGGTGGGTATCGCAGATCCGTTGGCAGCTACCAAGCGGACGTCGGCAGATGTAGACAGACTACGTCGTGCCTTGAAGAGTTTCCTTGGCAAAAGAGAACGACAAGCACCCGTGTCTACCAAAAATCGCACGCCCGTTCCTGCATCCTGTAAAAAGAAAAGATTAGAAACATGGGAGGCCACCGCCACAAGCGATGGCCTACTTACACGTTTTTTGGCCACTGACAATCTTTGGCACATTTCTTCGTGGTTGCCCCGAATCTGAAGTGGTAGTAGCAAAACTGCGGTGGATGGGAGGTAGAAAGTGGTTGTAGAAGTCGTTCGTTGGGGAGCGAGCGATTGGTGGGTGGTGGGTGGCTTTGTCGCCGCTTCGGCACGTCACGGGGTAGTCGTGTATGTCCTACGGCATTCCTGTCAGCTTCGGTTGACGTTGAATAGGCATCCTCGTCATCAGGGGTGAAGGCGTTGATGGAGGTCTTGAAGTGGCTGTCCATAAGGGCGTCGGCTTTGGTCATCAAGTCCTTTATGGGTAAACTATCGACATCGGGTATGGCAGCGCGCACAGGTTCAGGTAAACGGCGTATCCAAAGGGCACAGAGTAGGTTCACATCACGAGGAGAGCCGTCTGTGGCAGGTTGAAGGCGAGCGATACTGGTCATTTCCCTGGGGGCAAGCGAAGCCCTTTGGTCCCCCAACGGTTGTTGCGAGAGCTGATAAAGCTTTGCTATACGGGCGGCTGGCGACGGCGAGTACTGCTGCAGAAGGTATGATTTGAGGTCGTCATACGCTATTGGGGTGTCTCCTTGTTCACAAAGCCAGTCGGATATTTCTGGGAAGGTGTCCTCGGGTATCGCCGCGAGAACATAATCCGCTTTGGTGGTTGAGCGAGTCACGCCCCTGATATGAAAGTGGACTTCAGCGCATTGAAACCAAGCGAACGCTTCTCCGCTAGCGAACGGTGAAAGTTTCAATGGAACGGCCGCAGTACCAACTGCTGGGGTAGAGTCCGCCTCCGTCATATTACCAACGATGGAGGGGCGAGGGAGGTGGGGGTGGAAGGCAGTGGGAGCGAGTCGACTTCCGGGGTCACCAATGTGATGGGCCGAGAGAGGAGTTGTGAACTCAAAGGCAGATTGGAAACGACTGAGTTATTTATTAAGGAACACACTTCTTTATATACAAAACCTCAAGGCAACAGGACATAACCTGTTTGAGAGACAGACAATGTTACAGAGCAAAACTGAGACATGATCATTCAGGTTCTTTTTATTGCGAGGGAAGAGCGCAGATACAAGCATAATATATACAAAATAATTATGTACAATTGTGTGACACACGGTTGGTACATATCTCTATTCATATCTTCTATCATCTTTCATAATTCCTCCTGTGATTCACTAAAAATAACTATTTTCCCAATCTAAATTCTTAAAATATTCAAGGCATGCTGAGAATAATTTAGGAGAGATAGAGTGTCCCTGTCTGACTCCTTTCTCAATCATAATTTTAACATCATCCTTTTGTAGTTTAGATTGCAGTACTTCCTGTATAGATATCTTCAAATGTTCTTCAATAAGCTTCTTCTATTCCTTATTTTTGAAGGGTTTTCATTACTGCTGAGGTTTTGACAGAATCAAATTCTTTCTCTGAGTCTGTAATTGTCATACAAAGAGGTTAGCCATAGCCTGATTTTTGTTTTCATTAGCTGGTTATATACATGGATAGGGCCAGTTGTTGAATATCCACTTCCAAAGCCTACCTAATATGATCTCTATAAACATTTTATATATTACAGTGAGTAAACTTATGGGGCGGAAATTTTTTTAGGTCTTTTGTTTCTCCGTTTTTGTGAATTAGTATAATGATAGTGTTTTTCCAAGCTGTCGGTATAGAGCATTCTTGCAGACATTTCGTATAGAGTTCAGCCAGTTTTACTACTACGACATCTCCTCCATCTATTAATAAATCAATTGTTACGCCATCTCTCCTGCTGCTTTGCCTCTTTTAATTCCTTTTAATGCTTCCATAATTTCTCCCATTGTTACGTTTAGCCGGCAGAATTGTTTCATTATATCTATTAGGGAAGTTTTTTTTTTTTTATATCACTATGGTATAATATTGTTTAAGAATTCTATGCAATTTTTATCACTCCATCTCTTTTGTGGATTTTTCCCTTTCCATCCTTTGAAGCAAACATCTGTTGGCAACCTGTTTCAAGTGTTCTTTTCATCAATTTGATACATCTTTCTTTCTTTAGTGTTTCCTCAATTTTTCTCTGATTATGTTTACAAATATCTTAGGTTTTTAGTTTGCTTATTATTTTGAATGATTCTGCTAATTCTATTCCATCTCTCTAGGATTTTACACTCATTTTCAATATTTTTTTATTAAGTTTTTGGTCTTTTCTGATAGTTTTCCTTGATGTTATTTAGGAACTCTTCCACCTATCTCTTGATCTAATTCCAATACAAATTTTATTGAATCACTGTTCATATCTTCTTTATCTGCTTCCATTTCCTCATGTAGCTAGGAGCACCTATTTTGTATTGCTAAACTAAATTCATCAGATTTATTCCCTTATTTCTTAAAACTAATTTCTCTCTCTCTCTTCCTTTAGGTCTAAATAAATTTTACTTATCAATATCCTACGATCGCTTGACTTTAACTTTCTTAAACTGTTACATCTTTAATTAAATTTACTTTTTCACTGAGCATAGAATTTATTTCGTTTTCCGTTTCTCCATTTTCTACGTTTATTTTTTTTTCTTTTTAAAGAAGGTGTTCATGATTTCAATATTGTTCCTTTCATTATATATATAATTTATATATAAATATATATATATATATATATATATATATATAAATATATATATATATATATATATATATATATATATTTCTGTTACGCTCACTTGGGCACTCCCGTAAACAAACTCTCCCACAAAATACCGAACCAGCGGATTGTAGGTAGGGAAGCGTGCTCGCGTGTGAGCATATCTATTTAATATTTAGACGTCAATTTTGACTGATTGGTTACACACACACAAACCCACATATATATATATATATATATATATATAAATAACTAAGTTAATATTCAATGAAAATGCTGAAACAACAAATAAATGTTATGAAGTAATTTCCAGATATTGTTAATGAATAAACGCACTTAGGATTGACAGTAAGTGTCTTCCCAGGGCATGGGTCCGAAATAATCAAATGGCCATAAGCATACGAACTTCCTGACCACAATCAAGGAATTTATGCACAGTATTAGAGATTGTAAGAAGGGCATCATATGCTACAAGGACCTTACGAAAGCTAAATTGCAAACAAAGGAACAGATGATTACCATTAGCAAATCTATTTAGATGTTTTGCCTAATGATGCTCAAAAACTTTAGATATGTGGGTTATGAAAATTGGACTTAGGCTACCACAAACATTTACATAGTGGAGTAACATTACCAATTCTCAAACAAGTGCTAAAAACTTCTCTTCTCGCTAATTTGCACAAAATAACAGATTACGTTGAAGCTGGGAAATCTACAGTCTTAATAAACATCAAAGGAAAACGCTATTTGGGTGAATACTCCATAAACATTAAGGTCCATCAAGAGAGACTAAAAGCTAAATTAGTTAGTTTACCCTGAGGAAAACAGGAATGATGAAGATCAAGTTTCTCATTATCCTTCTCACTGTCAAAAGCAGCAGCCAAAAGGGTTACTTTTCCTTTGTACAGTAAATGACAGATCCATTTTTTATAAATTAGTTTCCAGTGAAACAAGTGATAGTATATTTTTTTCAGTGAGCATTTCTTTTGTCTTAGTCTATGGTTAAGTTCAGATATAAAATTTCGTGTGATTTATTTATGGTGTTAATTCTTCTGTATTATTGTAACTTTTATTGAATATATTTGATTTTGTAAAGTGTGTATTATTTCAATCTGCAATACTTCTGTCAGTGCTTTACTCGTAATCCCTGACTAAGAACGAAGTAAGAGGTTGGTTTTTTAATAATTTACACAAATAATCACCCAGTTTTGTTTTGAGTGTAAAGTAAGAGACTTTTGGATATGCAATGTTCATATATATTGTCCTCTGGGAGTTGCGTATTATTGTCAGGAGTCAGGTATTTTTCAAGTTTGACAAATTTATGTAAAAATAAACAGGTGACTTTAGAGCTCGGGAGTTTATGAAATTCGCCAGCCGTAATGCATACATACATACATACATACATACATGCATACATACATGCATACATATATATATATATATATATATACATATATATATATATATATATATATACATACATACATGCTGTATATACATACATATATGATTAGATATAAAAATAAATTTTTTTCATTTCAAAATTGTACTTTTAGTAATGTTCATATGAAGAATTTCTTTTGACTAATTATAACGAAGAGATAAGTAAATGAATTTATAGGTTAATTCGGTTAAACAACTCAAATTCATGGAAAGTGTATCAACTGAATGGTATCTGATCTGTTCGTAAAATTGTTTTGTAAAACGGTATAATTGTCTTTATAGGGATAATGAATTCTGTAAAGTCTAAAGTTATAATTTTATCCTCTGAACTCACCTTTACTTCCAAAATCTTATCTCTCCCTTGTTCATTTTAATATTATTTTCTCTACATATGGTAATGGGATGGGGGATTCCGCAACTGCACGTTCTTTAATATCTCTTCGAATTTCCGGCCTTTTTCTTAAAAAAAGACTTTGTTCAGGATATCGATGTTCAGTTCCAAAGCAAACTGTCCTCCCCCAAAGGTCAAGATTCCATTAAAGATGCAGAAAAACTCGTTCTCCTCAAGTCCAAGAGAACGTTTAGTCGAAAGTGAATCCATTATTTTTTTCTGTCAAGAAAAAACGTCCTCCTTCTGAAGAACTAGTTAACTGAGGATGAGGGAATTGAAGAGTCATCCAACGTTACTAATTTCTTCTCGACGGAAGGATTGATTTGGGATGAAAGGCTAAACTTATCTTTTCCAAACAAGCACTTAACTCTATGAAGACTGATATTCATTTTCACTTCTTTCTCTTCTTATTTTTTTTCCCCTTTTTCATTATAACTACTTACTAAGCTACAACCCTAGCTGGGAAAGCAGGATGCTATAAGCCCAGGGGCTCCAAAAGGGAAAATTATTTCACTAGAACATTTTACATTCTACGACACATTTCCCCTTCTTTCCTTTGTTTATATGTAGACAGAGTTTGCTCCACAATTCATGAGTTTCTGTGTAAATAAAATTCGCATTTGAAATTCATATTTTCATTTCTTCACCTTTCAGGCATCTTTTCATGTGAGTTTACTTTCAATTGATGCCTATTCTGTATGTCTTTCATATATTTGAGAAAGATATCTTATACATACACATTAGTATAAAAAAGTGCTTTATTTTAAAGAAGTAACTCGGTACTTGCAGTAAGAATTTGCGGTAAAAAAACGGTAAAAATCCTTGAAAAAATGTTGCCTGCCATTTACCGTTTGGAAACGGTTATATTGATTAAAAGAGTGTATTACGGTCACCAACCAGCAAAATATAATAACCAAGCACAGTAAAAGTACTGTCACCTGTATTTTACTGAAATACGGCTGAGAACATTATATCTTTACGGAGAATTTCCGATTGAAATTACGTTTCTTTAAGTGTACAGTACACACACAACGCACACATATACATACGGTATATAAATTTATTTGTTTCAAATAAGCAACAGGGAATTTCTTATCAATGATAAATATTTCTGGCCAGTCAACGACATAAACCTATGACTGATAGAAAGAAACGGTTAACAGACTCAACCCAGTCGGCTGCGAACATAGATGAGTTGAATGTAATTCTTTTTAAGACAGGATTTGTGCTTATGATTAAAATCAACCCGTCTTCACCATTATACCTGATTGATGATTTTCATTTTTTTTTTTTTTCAACTAACCCTCGAATACCGTTTGATACTGATTTCACTCTGCCACAGGAACTCAGACTGTTACATATTTATGTCTGGCAAAGGACTTAAGCCTATGACTCATAGAAATAAGGGTAATTAATATTAAAGGGGTTTGGTGGCCGAAGTGGTAATGTCCCTGACTGCTGAATGCTAGACGGGGGTTCGAGTCCCGTTCAAACTCATTAGTATTTTTGGTCGCTGCAACCTCACTATCCTTGTGAGCTAAGGATGGGTGGTTTGGGAGAGTTTATAGGTGTATATGCTGAGTCATCAGCAGCCATTGACTGGCCCTCCTTGGTCCTAGTTTGGGTGGAGAGGGGCTTGGACGCTTATCAGGTGTATATATGGTCAGTCTCTAGGGCATTATCCTGCTCGATTGAGCAGTGTCCCTTTCCGTTGCCTCTGCCATTCATAAGTAGCCTTTAAACCTTTAAACCTTCAAAGGGCGGAGCTTCACTAACCTAAGGGAGGCAAAATTGACTCCAACAGAGCTGGCTTAGATAAATCCGGGAAAGATAAATTATGATTTACATTAAATCCGACTGATAGAAATATATATTAAAGAAAAAATCGATGATAAATAAAAACTTAATTTTTATCTGTCACATATATGCTGCTTAAAAACGTTGAGATTTTAAAAGAAGAAAATTTCTCAGAATCCGATGATGTTTTCTGACAAAAAACATAGTTCTCCTTATTTTTTCAAACTGCATTAAATGAATTATGCATTATGGTTTAAGTCTGGTCATAGTATATACACTTGGGAGTTATTTAATGAGGTGAACATTAAAGAGAATCATGGTCAATCTTGTATAATCAATTGCAATTTTGGTGGAAAGACTTCTGTTATTTTTGTGTGTTTCTGGTCTGACGATTTCAATGGGGAAACCTGGTTTTTATGCTTTATTTTCATTTTCCAGATCTTTAACATTAAGAAACTTGGTTTTCCACGCATTATTTACATTTTCAGAAACTTTATTATTAAGAAACTTAGTTTTTCATGCTTTATATACTTTTCACAAATTTTCCAATTAAGAATCTTGGTTTTTTATGCTTTATTTTCATTTGCAGAAACTTAGATATTAAGAAACTGTTTTCATGCTTTATTTTTGTTTTCAAAAACTTCAATAATGAAAAACAGGGTTTGTCATGCTCTATTCATATTTTAAGAAACTTTGATATTTAGAAACTTGTTTTTTATGCTTTATTTTAATTTTCAGAAACTTTAATATCAAGAAACTTTGTTTTTAAGGCTTGATTTCATTTTCAGAAAATTTAATATTGAAAAAGCATGATTTTTAACGCTTTATTTACATTTTCAAAAACTTTATTAATAAGAAACTTGGTTTTTCATGCTTTATTTTAATTTTCAGAAAATCTAATATTTAGAAACTTGGTTTTTCATGCTTTAATGACATTGTCAGAAACTTTATTATTAAGAAACTTTGTTTTTCATGCTTTTTATACATTTTCTGAAACTTTATTAAAGGTAATTTTTTTTGGCAGGCTATAATTTCACTTTCAGAAACATTATAACAGAGAAACCTGGGTTTTCATACTTTATTTTCATTTTCTGATACTTTATCACAGGGAAACTTTTTTTCATGCTTTATTTTACTTCTCAGATACTTTATTATAGAGAAACCTTGTTTTTCATGCTTTATTCTCATTAAAAAAAAACTTTATTGTAGAGAAACTTGGGTTTTCATGCTTTATTTTACTTTTCATAAACTTTAATATTAAGAAACTTGCTTTTTCATACTTTATTTAAATTTTTACAAGCTTCAATATAGAGAAACTTGGTTTTTCATACTTTATTTTCATTTTAGAAACTATATTATAAAGAAACTTAAGTTTTCATGCTTTATTTATTTTCATAATCTTTAATATAGAGAAACTTTATTTTTTATGTTTTTTTTTTTCTCTCCAGAATCTTTATTATAGAAAAACTTATTTTTTCCCTCTTTATTTTCCTTTTCAAAAACTTTATCATAGAGAAAAGGTTTTTCATACTTTTTATTAATTTTCACAAGCTTTTTAATAGATATAACTAATGTTGCATATATACACAAGTATTAGATTTTTTTAGACTACCCTAAGAAGTTTAAATTTTAGATCCGCTTCACACGAGCGGATTGAATCAGTGGGGTTATGTCCGCGCCGATTAAAAATCAATGAAGATCAACGAGGCCCTTCACAGGCTGTTAACGCAGAATAATCTTCGGAGGGTAGTGATTTTCTGAACGCGGGTACTACTAATCCGCGTTGTGCCCGACGATTTATGATACTTAAGAAGTCTACGGAGCCCTTCATATGGTAGGATTTTCCCTGTGCGGTAGTCTGGCTCATGTGTTGCAGAGAGCAAGTATTCCTCTTCTGCTGCGATTTTTCAGTAATTAAAAGAAATGATCTTATTATTGTCCCGAATGAAGTTAGCGACCTTACATGAAATGCCAGAATTGTTTTTAAGATATCTCACCAAACCCGTAGCCTAGTCATTTCCTAACCTTTGATTTCGGAGCGTGGGTGCGGTTGAGGGGGAGCTGATGTTTTAGGTGTTGGGGTCAATAACTCCAATACCATTAAATATATTTAAAGGAAATTTCATGAGAAGATATATATATATATATATATATATATATATATATATATATATATATATATATATATATATATATATATATATATATAGCCTTGTTTCTACCAACTTCCATGTTCATATCTGCTATGAGCATGCCCTGGCTGTCACTTTTTGTTCGTAAATGATGATTTCTAGTTAGAAAATCGAAGAGGAGCCACTAACTATTTCTAGAGTTTTAGAAATATCCAAATGGCATTCACAGGGTGTGATGGGTGTTATATGATATACATTCATACCACGTTTCGTGTCAATACTAGCCATAGAAAAGTCACAGTAGATATTTTTCCGATATCCGCGGGAGCCCGATCTTCAGCGGCCCCGAAAATTACTACTTCTCATATCTAAATAAATTTTTTCAGGGATTTATGGGATGGGTATTTACTTTGCCCATGCCAACTTGTATGTTGATATCTGTCATAGAAAAGTCACAGCAAAAGTTTATTTAGGTATGGGTTGAATGGTTATTTATGGTGGTGGAGTAAATTATTCCTAGAATAATTAGCATATCCAGATGAAAATTTCAGGGATTAATGTGAAACATAGTTTCTCTGTTCATGCCAAATTCCATGGTGATATCTGTAATTGAAAAGACACAGCTATCATATAGCTTTTACAAATATACTGTTAAATGTAGCAACATTACAGTGAACTGCCTGATAGTGAGCGACATCAACGATGGACAATGTTGGTCTCATGAACACTATCCGTCATGAGTTTAGCTAGTAAATATTATTATTATTATTATTATTATTATTATTATTATTATTATTATTATTATCATTATTATTATTATTATTATTATTATTATTATTATTATTATTATTATTATTATACACTGTAATAGCACAGGTACACTATGAATATGAATACATGCTTCAGAACATCATGACACATTAAGCACTCTGTTCATTATATACACAAAACCACTCTTTTCTTTGCGTTCTCCACCTCGAACAAACGCCAGCAGATTGAGTATTCTGTGCACTGATACATACAAACCATATGATAAACCAACTCTTGTGCGAAGACATGCTTTCTGACAGCCAATATATGCCATAAAGAGACTTATGTCAACCTGTTCAGCATAAGAGCATTTGCTGCAAGTTTGAACTTTATAAATTCTACCGATTTAAACACCAGAATAGGAAGATCATTCATAATCTGGTCACAGCTGGAATAAAACTTCTTGAATCCTGTGTAGTGTTGAGCATTATCATGGAGATAACACAACTGATAGAATTTAATAAATACTTAGAAAGTTGGCCAAGGTACTAGTCACTCGTTGAGATACAACTATTAGAGAGTTATTGGGTCTACAGACTGGCCAGATAGTAGTACATTGGATCCCTCTTAGGCTACGGTTCATTTTTCTTTTGCCTCTACATATACAAAATAGACTGACATATTCTTTACACACACTCCTTTTCTCATACACACGACAACTCCAAGATAACCGAGGACTTCCTCAATCAAGGGTTTACCTTTTACTCTGTAATTGTTCAGTCGTTACTTTCCAGTTGATAAGGGTAGAAGAGACTCTTCATTTATGGTAATCGGCTCTTCTAGGAGAAGGGCACTCCAAAATCTTAGGGTAGAGTACTGTTTCTTGAGTGTACACTCAGTTACATTATGCGATCTGTTCACTTATTTCCTTTCTCCGCTGGGCACATTTCTTTGTTGGAACTCAGGGTTTTTTAGCCTTATGGTTTCCAAACTAGGTTGTAACTTAGGTAATAATAATAATAATAATAATAATAATAATAATAATAATAATAATAATAATAATAATAATAATAATAATAATAATAATATACAGGATGTTAAAATCTAGGAATATCTCAATGCGAAGGATGGTCAGAATTATGAAATATCTAATGCAACATACCTAAAGAATTAATTGAAGAACAGTATCCTAAATAATTATAAATATAGTACTAGAATAATAAATCTAATATATTGCTGTATATTTTGTCTATAATATAAGACGTGTCAGAAGCTGAATAATGAACAGGAGAACAATAATCTAAAAAAAAAAAAAAAAAAAAAAAATGGAATTAAAGAATTAAAAAAATTCTTCAGGATAGTGAGATATTGAACTCTTAAAAGACTTCCATCAATAAGCCATCTAATTATGCAATTGAAGAATAAACATACCAAAAGTTTTACTCAAGAGTAAATTTGCACTGAAGAATTACACCTAAAATTTTAAAGGAGCTGTATGCAGTTAAAGAGGCATTATCAATGCAAAGATATGGAGATTGAGAAGAAATTACCTTTGACCTTCCTTACAACCATTCTTTGAGTTTTATTCAGGTTCAACTTCATGTCCTATGATATGCATTATGCACTAATTTCAACTAGATCTCTATTAAAGGAAAAGATCTACATTCAGGGTATGGATATGAGCTAAAGAGAGTAGCCTCCTCTGCATATACAACAGGCTTGTTTTCTAGGCCAAGCCACATATCATATGTATATAATATGAAAAGTAATGGGCCAAGAACAATAACTTGAGAAACTTCAGATATATTTCTATACACTTTATGGTGCCCATCAACAACAACTCTTGGCAATCAGTACCTTAAAAATTAAATTCAATAATGATGCTAAGAAAAGACTCACCTTTCCCAACCTTTTGAATTGAAAGGAAGGGAGCCATGATTAACATAGGTTTGTCTGTTGTTGCTGTGTCGTAAGCTGTAATCTCCTCAGGTGGAGTGGGACCTTTTGAAGGTTGACCTAATGATGCCTTGTTTTGCTTAATTGTCGGAATTGTTTAGAAGTCACACTTTTAAATTATGTAATATTTTACTGCTTTCTTACGATGTTTATTATTTTCATATTTTGAATGATTTAACTGTCTTTATATTTAATTTTGATGCTGACTAATTTTGAGCATATTAATTATTTGGAGTAATGCTGCTGGTTCATTTTGAATGTCTTTAGTTTTGTGTATGATTATTTCTTTTTCTTTGAATAACGTTGTATATAATGATGCAAATAATCTGTAAATTGACTTTGTATTAATGTTAAATTTTTGACTGACTTGCTGACACATTTGTATAAGTGTAAATATGTAATTGTAATAAATTAGTTTAAGGTTACTTTATTTTGCTTTAGTTCCTCCCTCCGTTGCTAGTCTCTATCTCTGCCAGTTTTTCCAGTCCCGAATGCCTTAAAACTTTAAGAACCTAATGAACCATTAAGTCGGTTCGTAACAATGGCGACCGTGACAGGATTCGGCACTGTTTAACTGGTAGGTTCGTGGCAGCATCGGAGGAGGGTAAGAGAGGTGCTGTTTAAAAAAAATAAATTTTTTTTTTTCTTGAGGTAGGGAGGTGTTAGGTTAAGTGGCTTTGTTGGAACAAGTGTATTCCGCTTGTTTCTTAGTATTGCTTGTTTGAAAATCACCATTAACCTGTTGTTCTTTTTCTTGAGGGTCAAGTGAGTTGACGTGTGTCGGAAGATGTCCGATAGCAGTCAGTCAGTCAGTCAGTCAGAGTCAGTCAGGTATGCTTACCTGTGGACCAGTACGTGGCAGCGTCGGGTACTTGATACCTGGCTATTTGATTTGAAGCCGTCGGAGTCGGACGAAGTATGACATTCGAGTTGGAGGTCGGCACCCTTTGGCCAGTATTGGCGTGTTTTCGTCGTCGAGAGGACGATGTGTCAAGTGTGATCTCATTGGGACGCAGCTTTAGCCGGAAATGGTGCGTTTTCGTCGTATGGAGGACGATGTCATGTGGAGTTTGGGTCCACTGGGCATCATTAGTGTATTTTCGTCAGCTGGGGAACGACACTGTGTGGAGGGTTAACCTCATGGGCAGCGTGGATCTGTATTGATGACCTTGTGTATAGGTTTGTCTGTTGTTGCTGTGTCGTAAGCTGTAATCTCCTCAGGTGGAGTGGGACCTTTTGAAGGTTGACCTAATGATGCCTTGTTTTGCTTAATTGTCGGAATTGTTTAGAAGTCACACTTTTAAATTATGTAATATTTTACTGCTTTCTTACGATGTTTATTATTTTCATATTTTGAATGATTTAACTGTCTATATTTAATTTTGATGCTGACTAATTTTGAGCATATTAATTATTTGGAGTAATGCTGCTGGTTCATTTTGAATGTCTTTAGTTTTGTGTATGATTATTTCTTTTTCTTTGAATAACGTTGTATATAATGATGCAAATAATCTGTAAATTGACTTTGTATTAATGTTAAATTTTTGACTGACTTGCTGACTCATTTGTATAAGTGTAAATATGTAATTATAATAAACTAGTTTAAGGTTACTTTATTTTGCTTTAGTTCCTCCCTCCGTTTCTAGTCTCTATCTCTGCCAGTTTTTCCAGTCCCGAATGCCTTAAAACTTTAAGAACCTAATGAACCATTAAGTCGGTTCGTAACACAAAGGCAACAATAAAACCAGACCCAATAAACAAACTTCCTGACCTTAATCAGGGGATTTTTGTACAGCTTTGGAAATTGTAAGAAGGGCATCATATGCTCCTATGCCTTTTCGAAAGCCAAAATGCAAGGTAGGGAACCGATTATTACCTTCAGCATATCTATATAGACGTTTACCAAATGAGTTTAAAAAGCTTAGAGATTAACAGAGTTATGGAAATTGAATGGTAATCAGGAGCGGTTGAACTACCACAAATGCGTTTACCTAATGACTTAACTTTACCAATTTTCCGACAAATGCATAATGAAACACAATCTTGTAAACTTGTGGAAAATTACAGACTGGAATCAATGGTCTTTATATATATATATATATATATATATATATATATATATATATATATATATATATATATATATATATATATATATATATATATATATATATATATATATATATACCTTTTGGGTCTACAGTAAAAGGCTAAACTAATTTATTTAACCTCAAAAACCAAGTATGAGGAAAATCAAGTTTTTCATTACTTGTTTACGGTTAACATATCAGCCAAAGGGTTGCCTTTTCCTTTGTACAGTGAGTGGCAGAACCCTCTGGTTTATGTGAAAGGGGAACTGTTAAGTATGCACCATTGAGTGCAGATTTCAGGGTACCCCATTGCTTATGCTCCTGGGTTGTTTCAGGAGGGGTTTGCTTTATTTCGTAATATTATAATTACAATACACTTATTTTCTTTGTGCTATGATAGACGACATTCAATCTGCTACAATTACTGATATAATAAAGATTTGTATTTTGAATAATCGGCGTACAATTCTAGTATATATATATATATATATATATATATATATATATATATATATATATATATATATATATATATATATATATATATATATATATATATATATATTCCACAGAGTACATACGCCAAGTGGCCAAAAGTAATTTATGAGAGAGGTAATTTTCCTCTATTAAACTAGAATCATCCAATTTTTATTTGCTTTATGCTGGGAAATGTGTTACTTATTCACCTACTCAATAGAATTATTATTTATTCAGGAATACAATAAAATGAATCTCAAAGTTATCAATTATACTGTTTTTGAGATATAATTTTGTATCCACAAGTAGGTTTTTTTTATTTATTTTTTTATTTTTTCTTCTTTTTTTTATGTTGGATTTGGCATATCAAATATACACTATAGATAGAGATTTTCATTATATTTCAGTTCTAATTATTCTGTCGTATAAAAAAAGCTATAATAATTAAAAAAAAAAATCTAAATTCTTTCACTTTTCTTTCTGGCACTCAGGAGCTCGATCACGGGAATCACACAATTGCTTAATAGTCAGAATAGAATCTTATCTCTCTTTACAGCTGAGTTTCCTAAAGTTTAATGTTAACTTTATTTCCATCGATTATAGGTTCGAGCCCTTGACAAGGCAGAAATATTCATCATTAAAGGAATCTCCATTTAGGTCTCAGATCCCATGGCAGATTGAATTCATGTGTAGCTTATTGAAAAAAAAATAAAATTATGAGCGTAATGATAAAATTTTCATAAAACGGTCGAGTGTTACATACTTACCTATCAGCTGTAATAGTGGAAATAGGTTTATTTCGATTCAAATTAAAAATCCTAAATTCGGGAGGATTATATTATATTGTTAAATATTAGAAGCACCTTTATCCTTTTTGTGTACTAAACGAATTATTCCATAAATTGCTTCATTTTATGGATATTTTATCAAAAATGCTAATCTGGGAGGAAGAAAATATTTAATAGAAAACATTTTTTTCTGAGTTTATGAAGAAAATTAGAATATTTCTATTACTATTGCTATATGATAGATACTCAGCTTATAAGGATTAAATAATTGTGAAAATTATATATTTTTTAATGAATTTATTTTGCACGAAATTTACATTGTATTTCACTAATACGTATTTGACACTGACAAAGTATTGTCTCTCTAGACTGATAATTCTACAATGAAAATGATGACAATTAAAGCAAACATTACTGCATTATAAGCATTTAAGAATTTATAAAATAATTCATAAGTGGAAACACCAAGTCACATTTTGTTCTACGATAAAACGGTAACCGAAATTTGTTTTTCCTTTTAATGTTAGTTTTTATGAACCACTCCATGAATATCAAGATGTTCAATTTAATAAAAACCACTAAAAAAAAAAAAAAAAAAAACTATTTCATCTAAAATTTTTTATATCAGACGGTGTTCCTTGGTGCTTTTGGCCCTTAATTTCACATTATGCACAAATAATTTGAGGGTTTAGCTTTGAAAACAACCTTTTTTTTTGTGTATATAGATGCTGCTACTCATCTTCCGTGGCAAAACTATTTAAGCTGTGTTCTCAGATTTGTATGTTTTTTTTATATGACTAGTTAGGAGCATTTGTGAAATAAATCTATCTTTACGTCAGGCTTTTATATGTTAATCATAATAAAGTTTCAGAGATAATTAAATGACTGAGAGGTATTTAAGAAGTGTAAAAAGAAGAGAATAAAATAAGTGCTTGGTTACATTTCCATTATGTAAGTAATTTGAAGAAGAAAACTTTGAAAAGGTACTTTATATTGATATTTTCCTAGTGTAGACTCTAAACTCAGTTTGTTACGGCATACATATTTATGAAAACCACCAGGAAGAGGCATCTTTTGGGAATTCATCAACAATGTACCTAAGATAAATTTCTGCACATGAACTCTCAGTTTAGCTGTGAAGAAATAATATTTTTATGATTATACACCTGTAACTTCTCTCCTACTGTTATCCGTACATTAACGAGTGGGTTGCCTGATGCACCCTCTCCAATTCCTTCTATTAAAGTCATCTTCTTCCACCAAACCACTTCTTTCCTTATCACCCTTCACCTTTTCTTGCCATCTAATTTTCTGCCTCCCACTCGATCTTCCCTTCTTAACAGGTTCCTACTAAGTTCTGCTCAGTCGCTCCCTACCATCCATCCTAAACGCCTACTCACACCATATCAGTCGTGATACTCTTATCACCTCTGTAATTCTTACTACGGCTATCATTTTTGTTATTTTATCCTTTTCCAATATTTCAAGCAGTGATATTCCCATAATCCATCTCAGCATTCTCATATCTCTTCTCTCAAGATTCGCTTCCTCGTGTTGTTTTAGAGCCTACATTTCTAACTCACACACCAACGCTGGTGTTATTACTGTGCTATAAATCTTGAATTTTAGCATGATTACCGCTTTTTTTATCGCACACCACTCATGCTACTTCCTTCCACTTTCTCCAGGCAAATTTTATCTTATTCTCAGCTCCAGCCTCACATCCTCCCTCTTGACTTATAGTAGATCTTAATTGTTCCACCTGTTTTATGACCAATCATCTACTTTCATGTATGGCTATCTAGTCTATACCTTTTTTATTACTCACTCTAGCCTTAGTTTTATCCCTAATTTCCCTCAATCTGCTCATCTCCAAAGTCTCCTGCCAGTTTAAAACTCATCTCTGTAAGTTTTCCTCAATTTTCAGTAGTAATCATCAAATCATCCTCATTTCAGATATCTTCACTTAACACATCCATGACGAGCCCAAATAAAAGTGAGCTTAATGCCAAGGCCTGGTGTAATCTAACACTAACTTCGAAGTATTCTGTTTCCCCGACTGCTGTTATTAATTTTGTCCCTGTCTTCGGTACATCTCTGGGATTTCCTCCTCCTCAAGCACCGAAATACATTTTTTTTTTTTTTTAGTATTCTATAATAATCCTTGTCTAGATATACAAAAGCACTGAAAAGCTTCCTGTTTCCTTCTAGCCTCTTTTCCTGTAGCTGCTTTACTAGATACATGGCATTCACAGTCCCTCTCCCCTCATGAATCCATGCTGCTGATTCCTAATCTTTAAAATCTCTCTCTCAACCTCTCATCTAGTACATAAAAAAAGTGTTTAAACCATGCTTTGTTTATTTATATCCTTGTAATTACCACCTTCCATAAAATCGCCCTTCTGCTTAAATATAAATACCATTAGTCTCTCCTCCCAGTCATTAGTCATTATTTCTTCTTCCCATCTTCTTCTTCCCCACCCTTATCCCTACATTAAGGGGTTGGTTCCCTGATGTGCCCTCTCCAATGCCTTCGATCAAAGGCATCATCTTCCACCAAACCTCTTCTCTCTATATAATTTTTCATATTATCTCGTCATCTAATTCTCTGCCTACCTCTTGATCTTCTTCTCCTTACAGGTTTTTCCCAAGCCCTTTTCACTCACTCCCCACCATTCATCTTAGTTGTGACACTCTTTTCCTCTCAATAATCTTTACTACACCGGCCATTTCTCTTATTTCATCATTTTCCAATCTTTCAAATTGTGATATTCCCATAATTAACATTAGCATTCTCATCACCGTTCTCTAAAGTTTTTCTTCTTCTTTTCGTCTAAAGGACAAGTTTCTGATCCATACATTAACACTGGTCTTATTACTGTGCAATAAATCTTGACTTTTATCTTGAATGGTATGTTCCTATCATATACCACTCTCACTACCTCCTTCCACTTTCCCCATGCTGCTTTTATCCTATTCTCAACTTCAGCCTCACATCCTCCCTTCTGATTTATAGTAGATCCCAAGTATCTAAATTGTTCTACCTGTTTTATAACTGGTCATCTACTTTCATATATGGCTATCCTGTCCCTACTTTCCTTAATACTAACCAAAACTTGTCTTATCCACATTCACCATCAAACCACCCTTTCCAAAGTCTCTTGTCACTTCACCACCTTTCTCTGTAATTCTTCCTACATTTTCAGCAATAATCACCAAATCCTCTGCATATAGCAACTCCAAAAACTCATTTCAGATTCTTCACTTAACACATCCAGTCCTTGAAGGCCTAAGATTTACTTTCAACTGATTTAGGCACCTGTTTGTTCCACCACTACTTTTCTTCATTCGACACAATATTCGCTGGTTCTTCTTACTAATAACTTCGTTTCCCCCCACACATATTTCTTTCATATCCAACCAAAGATTTTAAACCCTATTCATCATCATCATCATCATCATCATCTCCTTGTACGCCTATTGACGCAAAGGGCCTCGGTTAGATTTCGCCAGTCGTCTCTGTCTTGAGCTTTTAATTTAACACTTCTCCATTCATGATCTCCTACTTTATGCTTTATAGTCCCTAGCCATGTAGGCCTGGGTCTTTCAATTCTTCTGGTGCCTTGTGGAGCCCAGCTAAACGTTTGGTGAACTAATCTCTCTTGGGGAGTGCGAAGAGCATGCCCAAACCCTCTCTATCTCCCTCTCACCATGATCTCATCCACATCTGGCACTCGAGTAATCTCTCTTATAGTTTCTTTTCTAATCCTGTCCTGCCATTTAACTCCCAATATTCTTCTCAGGGCTTTAACTCAAATATACTGAATCTATTGGAGAATGTTTCATTGCCATACCATGAATCATGTCCATAGAGTAACACTGATCTGACTAAACTGATATATTATCTGCTTTTTAAATGCAATTTTAGGCAATTTGATTTCCTAATTTTACTTAATCTAGCCATTGTCTTTTTTCAATCTTTCATTAAATTCTAATGCTAAAGACATTTTATTGGAGATCATAGTTCTTAAATACTTGAAGGATTCTACCTCATTAATTCTTTCTCCTTCCAATGATATTTCATCTTCCATTGTATTCTCCGTTCTCCTCATCTGTCTTTCTTTTATTTATCTTCAGCCCGACCTCATATGATATTTCATGCATTCTGGTAAGCAAACATTGCAAATCCTGTGTTGTTCTGCAAACAAGGACAGCATCATCAGCCTACTCTAGATCTGGTAAATTCCTATCACCGATCCAGTCCAATCCTACTCCACCATCTCTGACTGTTCTACACATTACAAAGTCAATGAGGATGATAAACATCATAGGTGACAACACATTCCCTTGGAGTACTCAACGGTTCACTGGAAACTCACTTGATAATACTCCTTTAACATTAACTTTCCACTTGCTATGCTCATGAACAGACATAATCAAATTTACATATTTAAGAGAAATTCTATAATAACGCAGGATTCTCCACAATTCTTGCCCGGGGCTTACTATAAAAGGCTTTTTATAATCTACGAATACCATCAAAATGGGATTTCTATGTTCTATGCATAGGTGAACATGTCTCAAAATGAAAATTTGGTCAGTGCAACTTCTACCTTTTCTAAATCCTGCTAGTTCATCTCAGCTTTTCATCAATCTTTCTCTCCAGTCTCTTAACAGTAAGCATAATATAGATTTTCATAACAACCGACCTAAGAGTTATGCCACTCTAATAATTGCAATCAGTCAGGTCTCCTTTTCTAGCTATTTTCACCAACACTCTGAACTCCAATTCATTAGGTTTAGCCTCTTCATGCCACATTCTAGAAAATAATCTTGTAAGTAGTCTGAAAGTCACTTAATTTTCGGCTAGTATCATCTCAGCAGTTATTTCATCGTATCCCAAGGCTTTCCATCTCTTTAGTTATTTTAGGATAGTTTCAACTTCAAACACACTGAATTCATTCATGGGCACATGAAGGTCTTCATCAGCTTCAGGTATATCAATCAAATTATTCCCTTCATATGTCCTATTCATAACCTCACTAAAGTGTTCCATCCAACGTTGTCTTGCTTCCTATTCTGTTGCTATAACAGAGCCATATCTCTTTTTGGTGAGTATATGCTTCTTCTTATTTGCCTCAGTCGAGATTTCATTGATAATTCTATGAGCAATTCTCACATCATAGCCACTCCCTGAATTCATAGCTTTGTTAGCCTCATCTGCTTTACTGTTTAAATACTCTCTTCAGTTATTCCTAGCTTTTCTTTTGACCTCACTGTCAATACTGGAATACTTAGCATGCTCTACCTTGTAATTCTCATTACTTCCTCGAAAACTTTCAACAATCAATTTCTTTCTTTTTCTCCTTTTTATAGTATTCCAATTATCATTCGATATCAATGGCTTTCTCCCTGTAACTGCGTGTCCCAAGACTTCAGTACCAATTGACTGATATATGTTCTTAATATTACACCATTCTTCATTAATTGTCTGTTCTTCGTCTCTTAAAGTCAGTGTTTCCGAGTCCAATCTCTAAACTCAACCTATCCTATTGCCTCTCACTCACAATCCTCCTAAATTGATCACACTTTTCAGATGCAAATCCAACTTCTAAAACTAAAACTCTGAGCCATCTCTAATACATACTCCCCATCCTCATTTCTAATTCCAAACCCATGGCTTCCATATACCTCCACATATCCATCCCTTCCCTTCCCCACTCTGCCATTCATATCTGGTTCTATGATCAGCTTCTCTTTCACTTTCACTGATCTAGGTAGTATGTTGGCCAGGGCATCAACCACCCGTTGAGATGCTTCCACTAGAGAATTATGGGGTAATTGGACTTGCAAGACAGTACCACATTGGATCTTTCTCTCTGGTTACAGTTCATTTTCCCTTTGCCAACACATCTACATTGAATAGTGTGGCCTATTCTTTATATAGTCTCCTCTGTCCTCATACACCTGACAACACTGAGATTAATAAAGAATTCTTCTTCACCCAAGGGGTTACTGCACTGTAATTCCTTTTAGTAAGGATAGAAGAGACTCTTTAGCTATGGTAAGCAGTTCTTCTAGGAGAAGGAACTCCAAAATCAAACAACTGTTCTCTAGTCTTGTGTAGTGCCATAGCCTCTGCACCATGATCTTCCACTGTCTTGGGTTATAGTTCTCTTGCTTGAGGGTACGCTCGGGCACACTATTCTATCTTATTTCTCTTCCTGTTGCTTTGTTAAAGTTTATATATTTAATATGGGAGATATCTATTTTAATGTTACTGTTCTTAATATATTCTATTTTTCCTTGTTTCCTTTTTCTCACTGGGCTATTTTCCCTTTAGTGAACCATCATGCCAAATACCCCCTCTGATTTTCCATTCTCTCTCTAACTTCTCTGGATGCAGTCGTGAAACCATGGGTGCCCTTCTCCTGACGTGCATCGCTTACAGTGGATGGCCTAGCTCCATCCACATTTATAATAGCCTTAGCTAGTCTCTGACTGAATAGTCCAACGGCAAGACAGCAGTTTACACTGTTATTGGCAGTGGGCTTAGCCTTTGTTGAAAGAGCAAGACATCAAGGCAGCAGCTGTCCTTTTAGCTGCCTTTTACGACACATAGGACACATGGGGGTAGTATTCTTACACCCTTACCACAGAGGTCTATTTCTTCTTCCCCATCTGTAGCTAGTATCGTGTGGAGTCGTTGGAGTGGGACCATTACGTTTGCTGCGAGGTTGTAATCAGTAGTCTGATATGTGGTGATGCTGAGAAGATGCTCTAATTGTGTCCACAGTTGAGAAGTAATAGTGGCACCACTGTTGGAAGTGACATGTTCTGAGATGCTGAATCTAGATATACATCTGGAAACTAAGGCAGGATTATACGAGGGGGATTTTGCATCTTGCATGGGATTTGTTAAGGTTAGCATGTGGAGTAGTCGATGACTGTGAAAATGTATCATTGACCTTTTGAAGTGGGTAGGGAGCCTGCTACATCGACATGAATGTTAGTGGAATGACATTGGAGTTGATGAACAGTGTCCACACCCAAATCCAACTGTCGATGCACTTTTGAAGCTTAACATGAAATACATGCATGGTCCCAATGCATGAAAGGCCATGGATCAATCATTGAAACACAGGACAGTGTATGTGTGCAGGTATAGACGGGTGTAGTTTATCAGTGCAGTTATCACAGAGGAGCGTGATGTTTGAGTCATCGAGGGTGACGTCTTCCCAAGGAAGGGACATGAAAGATGTCTAACAGGATTGGTACTTGGTGGTTCTTTCGTTGGGATTCTGCCAAGGCATTGGAATCCATTCCCAGGTGTACAGCTGGTACAGTGTTTCTTGAAAGGATGTCAGCAGCGAGATTGTTTTCCAATGATATATCAAATGGTACAGTAGTATTTGGAAATGGTAGAGAGATGATAGTATTGACGGGCTAATCAGGTATCGGACATTCAAGGGAAGGTGTGTACAAGGGGCATGTTGTCTAATCGAATGATGAAACATGGGTCTTCTAAGACAGCACTTTGCAGTTGAAAGTAGAACAGACTGATATTGGAAATGGTAGAGAGATGATAGTATTGATGGGCTAATCAGGTATCAGACAGTCAAGGGAAAGGTATGTACAAGAGGTATATTGTGTAAGCGACTTTGCAATTGAAAGTAGAACAGATTGATTCTACCTTAGAGAGTTTTATACAAAAGGACAATGGGAAGTGCTTCATTGATCATCCGTACGAGTATTGCCCCAATATTGACATCACTGGCATCAGTTGAGAGGGCTATATTTCCGTTGAAAAATGTATCTCCTGAAGGAGGGACCACTTCAGGTTTTTTTGGCTTGGTCCCGAGGGATTCATACAAGGAATAAGAATTTTAGTGGTGGATGACAATAACCACTGAAAATAGCCGACCATACCCGAAAAATCCTGCATTACTTTGATATATGAGGGCGTGAGGAATTTCTATTCTGATGATACCTTCTCAGGGAGAGGTGAACGCACTCTGTAGTGATGCAGTGACCAAAAAGTGCTACTTCCTTGGTACTAAAGTTTCACTTGTATCTGGTTATTGATGCAGTTCTGCTACAGGTGATTAAGGACGTTGCGTAGGTGATGTACATTGGTCTTCTTTGGAGCGGGAGAATATTATTATTTAAGCTACGTAACATAAACAGACTCTTAAGATGGTATCCTAAAGTCATTGAAATTTAATCTCTGCATTATGAAGGCCAATGCAGGAGTAATTGGAAGTATCTGTGCTAATGGAGTAGTGATGGTAATTTTGCAAATTTCTTCAGGGTTCATGGGCACTTGATAATATCCCATCAGGTCCAGAGTAGTTTAGTCCCATGAAAGTACGAGTACGATGAGGACAGGGAAGTGGGGAATATGGGGAAAGGATAAGTACCCCTGGATACAATCCAGTTTATAGCCCGAGGGCAGGTACCTGGGATGGGAAAGGAGAAGGGAAAAAGGGGGGGAAAATGAAGTACAGGGAAAGAATAAAAGAGAGGGGCAGACCCTCATGCGACATTAGATAGTAGTAGAGTTATTTCAAGACGGGAAGAGACAGGAAGGAATAGGAAAGGTTTTTTGGTTCACGCCAAGCAAAAGGACACCATTCGACTGTCACCATTACGTTAATTGAGTGACTGTCACTAATATGTTGTTTAAGTAGGGTATGATGGTTAATGAAGGTATTTTTTTTTTTTTTTTTTTTTTTTTTTTTTTTTTTTTTTTTTTTTTTTGATGATGATGATGAAGTAATGCTTAAATGAAATTACAATTTTATTTTAAATTGAATCTCTAATGAAATTATGAAATTAATCAGATGAAATGAATCTGGGCCTAGGAGGATCGCAATTGATCCCAGGCTCCAGTCTCTTCCACCAATAATGGTCACGAGTATGTTCAGTAGTGAGAGTTCTAGTTCGGGTGCAAAGGTCGTCATCGTCTGAAGCAAGTTTGTCCCAGGTTTTCTGGCCAAGCCGGTGAAACCGGACATTAAGAGGCTCCAATTTGGAATAAGCATGTAGATCCCTAATTGTATTGTAATAGGGAGGGCTCTCTTTGTAGGCTCTCCTCAAAGCCTTATTTTGAATTGCCTGCATTTTATTAAGGGAGGTTTTGCTGATTGCTCCAAATATTACGGTGGGGTACTCTAACTGCGGCCTTACTAAAGATTTATATAAACGGAGTTGGGTTTTAGTTGATAAGTGTCTAAATCGTAGTAATTTAGCAAAAGTTTTTCTAGAAACAGCTATTCTCTCTATGATGTGTGAAAGTATACCTGATTTCTTAAAGTTACACCCAAGTATTGTGGCCTTTTGTTTGAATGGAATTCTAACATTGTCAACAATGATTTCTGCAGGACTGCGAGCTGAAATGGGGAGGAGCTGGAATTTGTTCAAGTTTGTTGTTATTTTCCATTTCTTTTCGTAATTATTTACTTTTTGAATTTCCCTGACTGTTTTAATTTGCAACATTCGTTTGTTCTTATTAGGAATAGATATTACCTGGGTGTGGTCATCTGCGAACATGATTTGCAGACAACCAGGAGCAGGAGGAGGGGTGTCTCTGATATAAAAATTGTAAAGTGAAGGAGAGAGAACACTGCCCTGAGGTACACCAGATAGTAGTGGAAATTCTGGTCCAATATATTCTTTAATCTTGATCATGGCCACTCGATTATCAAGAAAGTTACACAATAGCCTAGTAGCTAGATTTGGGAGTTGTGCTTCTATTAATTTGTATTTAAGGCCCTCATGCCATACCTTGTCGAAAGCTCGGCTGACATCCCTAGATATTAGGTTACAACGACCCCCAAGATTTGACTTGACCGCAATGTATTCGTAAAGACGAGCTAATGCAAGTTGGGTCCCTTTACCCCTTGTAAATCCGTATTGATTGCTATTGTTAAGTAAATTTTCCTCAAGGAAATCCTCCAATCTCTCTTTAATAATTTTCTCAAGTATCTTGCCCGGTGTCTCTAATAACGAAATGGGTCTATAGTTAGAGACTGAGGTGAGATCTCTGCCCTTTTTCCCCACAAAGGGAAGTACTGCTTTTTAAAAAAAATCTGGCCAATAGCCCATACTGAAAGTTTCATTAAAGATGTTGCAAAGAAAAGAGAGCATTGAATTTGGCAAATTACTAAGGATAAGTTTATTTACTTTAGACTGGCCTGGAGCTTTGTTTTTAAAACTTTTGATTATTTTAATAATATCTTGGAGTTGAATAGGTTTGAGGAAAGGGTCATCTTCATCAAGTCTCTCAAGATCTACAGAATCATAAGGTATTATATGATCAGCATGTTCACGGATTGACTCAGTGACATGCCTCTCATGTCGTTGGTCAAACCTTAGATTTTCTACTGGGTCTATTCTAAAGATATTGGACCAGAAGCCTCTGAAGATCACCTCCTGATCTTGAGATGAATAGATCTTCTCGTTATTATGGGTGATGTACGCTATTGGCTGAGAAGTTGAGCCCAACAATTTCCTGATCATGTTCCAAAATTTTGCAGGATCTTTATAAAAGCCTTCACATTTGTCTAACAGAGCCTCCCAAGTAGAATTAATGAGGTCAATTGATTCTATTTTAATACGTTCTTGTATATCATGAATATACTCTAAAAGTTGGTGCGTGGGGCCTCGGTTGTTAACTAATTCCAGGGCTTGCTTAAATCGGATCTGAAGTAACTTTAGGGAATCCGTTTCTTTAGTATAAGGTAATATTCTGAAAGTTTTAAATGGGATATGGAGCTCTGAGGCTTCCTTAATCATCCTATACCAGAAAGCTATCTTATCATCTATGTAAGATTTATCCTTTAAGATGTTATCGGGTTCGTCAAAAGTAGAGAGAGAGTCATCAAGAGTGTCCTTAAAACGTTCCCAGTTCGCGTTGTTCAAATCTAAAGTTGGATTAGCAACCACCATAATGGGTCTCACAGTAAGTTTAAAAATAATGGGAAGATGATCCGAAGTGGATAAGGGGCCTTGTGTAAGAGAGTAATTAAACATATGAAATCTATTTGAAAGCAGGATATCTGGCTTACCAGAGGTTCTTCTGTTAAAATACGTATCAAAATCTGGTCCTAAAAACCTTATAAGGTTTCTATTCAACAGGCCATTGATTAATGTGCCAATAGGGTTGGCTCTGTTGGAACCAAGGGCTGGATGAGCTGCATTGAGATCAGCCAGCAGATAGACAGGGATGTTACGTCTCATTAATGATAATATATCTTGCTGTGGAAATATTGGGTTTCTTGGGGGCAGATAGGTTGTGGCGACTATAATTGGTCCCCGTACTGTCTGTATTTCGACAGCAATAAGATCATGATTGAAACCATCAATTAACTTGACAGCAACATCCCGCCGAACCGCTATTGCTGTACCAGCCCCCTGTTCACCAGAGGTGTTACACTGGAACACATTATAATTCCAGATCTTGATACGGGTAGAGTCAGGAATTCCTGTTGAGTTAAGAAGTATGAGGTGAGGAGAGAGGGAGGAGTAGATATTAACAAGTTCCTTACACCTGAGGAACGTCCACTTTAATACATTATGCTGAATCACTGTGAGGGAATCCATTATGGTAAACGTCCTTTGGATAAATCAAAAAAGCCTGATTTTATTCTACTGAACCTATCCGGAGTGACCCGGGCAATCTTCGAGAGGTGTTTGTCCAGTTCAATAGAGCCACTATTGATGAATTGAACCACTGTGGAGTTTGCTAACTTTTCTGTGTACAAATATTTCATAGTGTTGGTTTCAAAAATCATTTTCTTAATTTGGTCATGGGATGTGGATTTAGGAGGGTTTGGCAAATTGATTGAAGTATACAATTTTAGACCAACTTTAGGAGGTGCTAGTTTCATTGGAGGAAGGGGAGGGAGAGCAGTAGCTCCTAGCAGTTCAGTGTCCAGAGGTTCAGAAGTTGAGGTAGAAGGCTGTGGTTGTCGTTTTGCAGGATTAGCAGGCTCTGATATATCCAAGTCTGTGTCACTTAGAGCTCGTTTCCTATTGGCTTCATCCGTTTCCATTTCCTCGTTAACTGCCACAGATTGCTGAGGGGTATTGGCATGCACATTGTCAGACTTAAGCATTGTTGAGACCTTATTGGCTAAATTGATAGCCTCGATGGGGATTTTGACCAATGGGAGTCCATTGGCCTTATAAAAAGAATCAACCATAGACTGGAATGTCCCTGGTTCCACTGCTTCACTGAGGTTGGCCATGATAAGTGCAGTGTTCATGACCGTCTGCTGTTGGAGGGTTATACTACTGAATAAAGGTTGAGAGGAGGAGTTAAGATTGGAGGGGGCTGAGGCTTGTGCAAAGGTCTTATTTGGTGTGACAGTTGATTGTTGGCTTCTAAGAACCTTTGCTTGGTCCTTAACCATGGATTTCCTTGTGGGGCATCTTGCTGCCATGGTAGGATGGTCACCATTGCAGGTGATACACTTATGGTTTTGCTGATTGTTGCAATTGGTCCAAAAGTGATCCACCGAGGCACAAAGCGAGCAAATCGTATACGTGGATGGTTGAGGGCAGTCCTTTTTCGTGTGGTCGTATTTGTAGCATCTCATACATTGAGACAAGGAGATAAATACATCCTGGGCCAGGTATTTGGGGGGAAAAGATTGGCTAGAAATTAGCAAACCCTTAGTAAGGCAGTCCCTCACCATTTGAATGGTCTCAAGCTGCACCTTAAAGGTCGACTTGGTGTTAGGCAACTTGATGACCTTATTTACCTTAACACTATTCCTGCTTTCAATTTCAGCCTTTAGTTCGTCTTCAGATTGGTCATATACAATATCATCAGCCTGCGTAATGACCAGGGTACGAAGGGCATTGAGATGAGGAGGATCTAGGACCTCAAAATTCCTGCTAAGAAAAGCATCCTTCGTTTTGGGAAGAATGATCTTTTCGATGGTAGCTTCATCAGCTATGGCCAGATAAGTATTATTGACTGTAGTCAACTTATGGATGAAACAGGAGTTATCCTGTAGGATACTCCATACTGCCTTCCTTCGGGCATCATTGTCAGATCCCTGACTAGTATCTTTAATCTTCACTTTCCCCATAGTAGTGAAGAAAAGAAAGTAATATGCATTTAAAAATTTACATTTAAGGGAAATTTAACTCTTAAGTATTCTTATGGGGAAAAATAAGTGAAAAATAAACTCTACGGGATCTCCTCGTAACTTTTCGGGAGATAATTTTTTTGACTGAAAATAAACTCTACGGGATTTACTCGTATATTTTCGGGAGATAAACTTTTGACTTTTTTTTGAAAAAATGGTGTTGCAATGACGTGACAGAGAGTTCGAGACTGGGAGAGGGTGGAGCAATATCAACTCTTTAAGGGAAATGCAAAAAAAAGTTAAGAATTTTTAATATTAAGGGCGCTAGAACCAAAAAACTGATTTTTTAAAAGATAAAGGTATTAATTAACACTTTATGGGAGGCAGTGCTTTATTCCTATTTCCCTATCCTATGTAGGCACTACTGAAGAAGTAGGAGCCTAGACGTTGCAGCAATACCCAGTGCCCCCAGAGAGTTTTAAGACCACAACGGCAACTCCGGGGGAAAAGGGCTACTGATGGTTAGTAACAATTAGAATGAAGTATTTGGAGAAGAGAGACAAGTTCAAGGAGGAGAGAGACAGTCAAGTGGTACTCGAGAGTAAGGGGGTTGGAGGGGCTGGGAAGGGAAGGATGAGGATGAGGGGTAAGGTAGACTCGCAAGGGAGCAATCCCTCTACTGCTGCTGGAGTCCACGTTGGATCCAAGCTGGTCGTAGCTGCGGTAATGGCTGCTAGGTGAGAGCTGGGAGAGAGACGTCCGTTCAGGCTGGTGTCCAGGAGCAGAATGGTATCCCCATGAAAGCAGGTGGTGGTGTAAGTGATGTTGGGAAGGGGATAGTAGTCTAGTTCTGTTTGTGTGCTAAGATGCCTGTAATCCCTTCCAAGGCTTAGGTAACCATCTTTCTTCATGATGATATAAGTTTGTCAGCTGCCAAATGGTCTGGTGCCATACATCTTTTGTTGCTATAACAGAGCCATCTCTCTATTTGATGAGTATATGCTTCTTCCTTGGCCTAGTCGAGATTTCATTGATAATTCTATGAGCAATTCTCACATCATAGCCACTTACTTAATTCACAGCTTTGTCAGCCTCATCTGCTTTACTGTCTAAATACTCTACCCGTCATTCTTGGCTTTTCTTTTGACCACACTGTCAATACTGGAATACTTAGCATGCTCTACCTTGTAATTTTCATTACGCCATTGAAAACTTTCAATAATCAATTTCCGTCTTTGTCTCCTTTTTATAGTACCCCAAGTATCATTCGATATCAATGGCTTTCTCCTTGTAACTGTTTATCCTATGACTTCACTACCAACTGACTGATATATGTTCTTAATATTACACCATTTTTCATTAATTGTCTGTTCTTCGTCTCTTAAAGTCAGGAATAACTAATTATATTTCCCAGACAACACATGTATTTATAGTCCCCAAAGGATCATTTAAGGGTGACACTTGCATGTTCACAATCAACGGTTTTTTTTATAAATTTGACATTGAGAGAGAGAGAGAGAGAGAGAGAGAGAGAGAGAGAGAGAGAGAGAGAGAGAGAGAGAGAGAGAGAGAGAAGAAAGTAATTTTTTCAAAGTGAATAAGATCGTGGTATGAAGTAGAGATGATATATGAAGTGTGTATAATTGGGAAAAAACTTACCCGTCAAAGGAAATATACAAACACCTAATCACATGCTTGTGCTAGCCGCCACAAGTCTTATGATGGAGAAGAGAGTAGCACAGCTTCCAATACCTATATTTCTCAAAGGACAGGAAAATGAGGCCGGTCAAGCGGTCCCCTGAAATGGCTGGTTCATAATTTTTCGGGTATTAGAAACGGCACTTTTGGGGACACAAATAGCTGCCAATTTTTATGGTTTGTGCCGATCTTTTCCTTCCTATTTATGATGTAGAGGATTAACTTTTTTATTTGTTAAAATTGTTTTTCGTTGTTTGCCAAGCCAGCGAGCGAAAAGTAGATAGTGTAATAAATCTTTAAGTCATTAAAATGCAAATAGAATATTTTTTTTTTTTTTTCATTTTAAATTAATGATAATCCTTTTCTGATTCGAAGTATGAAATTTTATTCAGTTTTTTTCAATATATGAATCAAATGCTCTTCATTCAAAACTATCAAAATTATATTTGTTTTTTTCTTTTTTTAAATGGCAAATTGATAAAGAGAATAAATATATTATAGCATAAATCCCAGTAAGAGGATTTGTTTATAAAGTTTGAGAACAGCTGACTTTTTGGCTTTATTGGGTTATCCCTTTGGTTAGAGAGAGAGAGAGAGAGAGAGAGAGAGAGAGAGAGAGAGAGAGAGAGAGAGAGAGAGAGAGAGAGAGAGAGAGAGAGAGAAAGTAACAAATTTCAATGTCTTTTTATCTTCTGATTGTTCTGAGATTTCAGTTTAAGATTAAATTTATATTTGAAGTATAATTCGATTTGAAATATAAATTGTTTGCTAGATAATATTTATTCTGTCTATTAGAGGATTAAATATTCTAAAGTAGAAGGAAATTGTGCATTTTATCATGCTATACTTCGATAAAGTATACCACATGAAAATAGAGTACATTAATTCGATATAAAGTACTTCCAAAGACACATCGTTTATCAGTCTCATATGATTCCCCATGGGATATTAGCTTCCTAAGACACAGCGTTTATCAGGTTTTTCCTATGGTCCTCCATGAGAATATGAGCTTTTATCTTCACTTCCTTAATTTGTCTGTATTTAGTTACAAATTTCGCCAATCTTTTCTTTTTCCATTATATCTAATTGACCAACTCACACCAGCAGAGAAGATTCATTTTGCCTTTATGTCCACTGGCAAAATTGGGGTATGTATTAAGAATATTGAAATTCATTATATTTATGAAGAAAATATAAAAATAATATTTTTTTGCTGATCAAAAATAACTTGTGACAAATTCATTAAGATTATAACCTTAAGGTTATTTACATCAAACAATGAATTCCAATAATCATAACTTTTGCTTTTTCTTCCTCAACAATTCCTCTGATTCCCCCCTTTTTTTAAAGAATTGCTGAGAAGGAGAATCAATAAATAAGTCAATTATGAATGACTTTTATGTCGAAGCTTTCCTTTGGTTTACGAGAGAGTCAGACCCCATATCTGCAGTTGCTGTCAGGCCAAATGATACCCAGTTTAGTTAAGGGCTCTGCAATAATATATTCCTGGAGACCGGTTTCCAAAGTAGTTGAATTTTCCTTCACTTTCTGGCTTTTAATTAGTCAAGTTTTTTTCATGGATATCAATATTTCTTAAAATATGTATAGTGATGGTGTTGTAAAATTACTTTATAGTTCTAAAAAGAAATCATATATTTTCCAATTCTCAATATGAGTCAATTTTTTTTTTCTTTTTTTTCAGAGCAATTCCGTTAGCAAAGAGAAAAAGGGCAGTAAATGAAGAAGACGGGTGGCTGTTGATCCATAAACGAGATTTTGATTGTCACTGATAAAGACGAAGAAAAGAATAGACGAAAGGGCATAATTAAGAACTCTACTTAAATGGGAAAGGGAGTAGATGAGGCGTCGTCAGTGACAACATATGTTAATAAAATGTACTATTTTTTAATTCCATTCGTTCTTTATCCGACATATCACATCCTTCTTGGTAGAATGGTAATATCCGTTATAACTGAGTGTGTATGTGCAAATAACTGGAAGTCAATTAGATCTTCCTTATGGAAACTGGACCCAGCAGAAGGAAGCCACCAAAACACAAAACACATCTGTGATATCATGCCTATTAACTAGTCTACACTACATGAGTGGTAGAGACTAGAATTAGCCAAGAAGGAAGAATGGGCAGTTTTATGGGTTGGTATGAAAATGTTGACGTATTCCTCATCATTACTGCTTTGCCCGTCACGCAGCTTCGGTATCAACGGAAATCATGTCCCGACAGCAATCAAATGGACAGAAGGGCAAGGGAAATGGCAAACTCGCATTATAATGAGCCAATAGTCCAGAGAAGAGCAACTTTCTGCGTAGTGCCAACTCTACCGCTGTATGTTTTGCGATTTTCTGACTTCCGGGTGCTGGTCAGGTTCCCTCCAGTAGTGTCTTTCTTTTTATATCCAGGGTCATTTAAGTATATCATCTTGTATGATCAGACAAATTGTATTATTGTCGTGAACGAAGTGAGTGACCTTATATGAAATGCCAAATTTTTTTGAGACCAATTAGTAAAACCAAAATTACCTTAGAATTGCCTTAAAACCATTGAAATTACCTCAGACCAAGGTAATTACCTTGAAGGTTTAAACCCTGCTCGTCCAACACGTAGCCCACTCATTCTCTAACCATAGATTTCGGAACGAGTTGGTGGTGGTGGTGGTGGTGGTGGTGGGGTGGGGTGGGGGTGGTTGATATTGTCAGCGGCGGAGTCAATACCTCCTATACCAATAAATATATTCAAATAAAATTTTAAGGGATTATTTAGAGATATATAAGATTTGTTTTTGCCAATTTTCATGTTCATACCTGCTATAGGCATGCCCTGGCTATCACTTTTGTTCGTAAGTGAAGACTTATAGCTAAAAAAATAAGTTAGGAGGAGCAAACCACATGATTTTCACAGGGTTTAATGAGTGTTATATGAACAAATTTTTGCATTGATACTTGCCATAAAAAAAGTCACAGTAGCCATTTTTCGATATCCCAGTCGCCGTAAAATTACTCGTAAAATTCTTCACATATTTAAATGAAATTTTCATGGGCTTATGTGATGAATATTCACTTTGTCTATACCAGTTTTCGTGTTCATACTGCCATAGAAAAGCCAGAGCAAATGTTCATTTCGGTATGGGTTGAAAGGTTATTTTCTGGAGTTGGAGTAAATTGTTCTTAAATAATTCACATAACGAAATGAAAATTTCAGGGATTGATGGGAAACATGGTTTCTTTGTTCCAGCCAAATATCTACAATTGAAAAGACACAGGTATCATATAACCTTAAATATGAATGTAGCAACATTACAATGAACTGTGTGTTTGTGAGCAACATCAACGAGAGACAATGCCGATCTCATACACAATATCCGTCCCGAGTTCAGCTAGTTATTATTATTATTATTATTATTATTATTATTATTATTATTATTATTATTATTATTATTATTATTATTAAGAATTCTCAACTAACCCGTAGTCCAGTCATTCCCTAACCATAGATTTCGGAGCTAGGGTAAGAGGGGTGGAGTGAAGAGCTAATATTTTCAGCGTTGGGATCAATAACTCCTATATCAATAATCATATTCAAATGAAACTGTAAGGGATTATTTATTTATATATATATATATATATATATATATATATATATATATATATATATATATATATATAGGGGTCCGTTTCGGCCAATTCCTATGAAAATATCTGCTATGAACATGAACTGGCTGTCACTTTTCTTCGTGTGAGGGGCAACTTTTAGCTAAAAAATCAGTTAAGAGGAGCAAACTACTCCCGGAGTTTTACATATATCAAAATAATTTTCATAGGGTTTGATGGGTGTTATATGAAATACATTCATATAAAGTTTTGCATTGATACTTTCCATAGAAATGTCACAGTAGCCCTTTTTCAATATCCGAGGTATGCCGATTTTCAGAGGCGCTGTAAATTACTTGTACAATACCTCACATATCTACATGAATTTTTCATGGATTTACGGTATGTATACTCACTTTGTCCATACCAGTTTTCATGTGAATACGTGCCATAGAAAAGCTACAGTAAACGTTTATTTCGGTATGGGTTGAATGGTTATTTTTGGCGGCGGGGTCAAAAACTCCTATACCAATAAATAGATTCAAAGGAAATTTTAAATGGTTATATATATATATATATATATATATACAGACAGAACAGACTGACACAGACACAGACACACACACATTTATATATATATATATATATATATATATAAGCTTTGTTTCAGCCAATTTTCATATTCATACCTCTTATAAGCAAGCCCTGGATGTCACTTTTCTTCGCAAGTGACGATTTTTAGCTAAATAATCAGTGAGGAGCCGCAAACTATTCCTATAGTTTTTACTGATATTCAAATGATTTTCACAGGAATTGATGGGTGTGATGTGAACTAAATTCATTCTAATTTTCGTATTGAGACTTGCCTGAGATAAGTCACAGTAGCAATTTGCGATATCCACTGAAGGCCGATTTTCAGCGGCGTCGTAAATTACTCGTAGAATACCTTATACATCTATTTGAAGTTTTCAGCGATTTATGCGATGGATATTTACTTTGCCCATACCAAATTTCATATTGATATGCTCCATAGAAAAGCACACCAATATTTTATTTCCGTATGGGAGGACTGGATATTTTTAGCGGTGGAGTATATTGTTCCTAGAATAATTCACATATCCAAATGGAAATTTCAAATTGATGGGAAACATAGTTTCTTTGTTCTTGCCAATTTCCATGGTAAAAGCCACAACTAAAAAGACACAGCTATCATGTAGCCTTCTTAAATATGGTGTTAAATGTAGCAACATTACAGTAAACTGCATGATAGTGAGCGACATCAACAAGGGACAAAGCCGATATCATGAACAATATCCGTCCCGAGCTCAGCTAGTTGTTATTATTATTATTATCATTATTATTATTATTATTATTATTATTATTATTATTATTATTATTATTGTTGTTGTTGTTATTATTATTATTATTATTATTATTATTATTATTATTATTATTATTATTCGCTAGTTACAAAACTATTTAGAAAAGAAGTATGCTATAAGCCCAAGGACTCCACATGGAAAAATAGCCCAATGAGGACTGGAAATAAAGAAATAAACAAACTATAAGAGAAGTAATGAGCACTTAATCTAAAGTCTTCTAAGAACAGTAACAACATTGAAATAGATCTTTCATATATAAACTATAAGAGGCTTATGTCAATCTACTCAACATATAAATATATTTGCTGGAAGTTTGAACTTTTGAAGTTCCACCGATCCAACTACCTGATTAGGAAGGATATTCCACGACTTAGTCATAGCTGGAATAAAACTTCTAGAATACTGTGTAGTATCGAGAAGACCTAAAGGCAAAGGTTGGTCAGAGTTATGAAAAATCTTATGTAACATGCACAATAAGAAATTTATTAGACCGCAAGTTCTTGTCCAACGAATTAGTATGAGATCCAGTACCTGAAGACCAGACAGGAGAGCAATATTCGAAACTTTCTCAATATGTCAATTTTTTGTGCAATTGAAGAAGAAACAGACCGAATGTGTTCTTCAAAATGAATATACTATTAAGAATCACATCTAAAACTTCAAGAGCCGTATAGAGTTGAAGAAACATTATCAATGCTATATGGATGTTGACGAGCCAATGCTCTCGACTTACTTATAATCATACTTTGAGTTTTGTTAGGGTCCTACTTTATGCCCCATAATTTACACCATGCACTAATTTTAGCTGGATATCTATCAATGAATTAAGAAACCCTAGATACACATTTAGGCAATGCAATTGAAGCAAAGAGGGTAGCATCATTCCATTAGCGGTTGTCTGATGTAGGGTGATTCGCAAATGATACCCACTATTGAGAGGAGAAAGTGGTACGCCTGTCAGAAGTAATATGCTCAGGGATACCAAATCTCACTACCCACCCTGAAAGTAAGGCAGATGTACATGATGCAGACGTTGCAGTTTCCATGGGAATGGCTTTAGGCCAATGAGTGGAGCGGTTGATGATGGTAAACCGGTAATGATGTCCTTGTGATGTGGGTAGCGGACCTACTATGTTGACATGAATATGGGAAAAATAACGCTGACGTTGAGGAAAAGGGCCAACTGCTGAATCCGTGTGTCTATATCTAATTGAGACATGGACCCAGTCCTTGACATCCTTAGCATTGCCTTGTCAAATGAACTTCATCTTCAGTAGCTGTGCAGTAGATCGGTGCGAGCAATGTGATAGGCCAGGAATGAAATTAAACACCTGTTGGTGCATGGGTGCAGGTATTCACTGTCGAGATCTCCCAGTACTGACGTCACAGAGGATGGTAGCATTAGAGTCGTCGAGTGGGATGTCTTCCCTATGGAGGGATGTGCAGTATGTCCTACATGCTTGGTACTCTAGATTTTTTCATTGGGCTTCTGCCAAGGGGCTGTAATCCAGCCCCAGGTAAATGGAGGCCAATATGTTTCTTGACAGGGCATTGACAATGGGATTAATTTTTCTAAGGATGTGTTGAAGATGTGTTGAAGGGTACAATTGTGTTTACCTACTGGAAAAGATGTCGGCGTTGACAGGTGGACCAGGTGTTGGACTCTTGAGTGAAGGCATGTACCAGAGTCAAGTGGTCCGTGCCAATGACGAAGGGTGTACCTTATATGAAGTGGTGAAAGTGACGGATAGCCAAATGCACCGCCAGCAATTGGCTGCCGAAGGGAGAGTAGCAGAATTTTACCTTGGACAGTTTTCTGCTGAAGAAGATCTATGAACGGGGCGAGCCGTTGACCCCCTGCTTGAGTACTGTACCAATAGCAACATCGCTGGTATCGGTGGAGAAAAGGAAAGGGGCATGTGGCACACGAAAAGAGAAAGCAGCAGCGGTTGATAGGGCTTTCCTCGCATTGAAAAAGGCCACCTCTTGAAAAGGACCCCACTTCAGGTCTTTTGGCTTGGCCTTGAGGGAATTGTAGAGAGGGACAAGCATGGGGGCGATGGCTGGCAGGAAACGGTGATAATAGTTGATCATGCCCAAGAATTTTTGTAGGGCGTGGCGAAGCTCTGAATGGCTACTACCTTCTCAGGGAGAAGGTGGACTCCTTCAGGAGTGATGCAGTCCCCAAAGGTACATTTGTTTTACGGGACTACAAGGCCATTCTTTCGTAGGACATCAAGCATGATGCATAGGTGATGGAGGTGCGCCTCTTTGGAGAAAGAGGATGCAAGTATGTCGTCAATGTAATATACATAGAAGGGGAGGTCCCTTAAAATGCTATTCACTGGGTATTGAAAAGTAGCCAAAGCATTAAAAAGGCTACAACAGGAGTAATTAAAGGGGAATATACCAAAGGGGGTGGTGATGGCAGTCTTGGGGATTTCTTCTGGGTTCATGGGGACCTGATAATTGTGCCCACGGCAGGTCAAGCAGGGTGAAAAACATTTGCTCTGTGCAAGTAGGTCATGTTGGCAATATTTAGGAGGGGGTAGTGATCGGATTCTGTCTACATATTCAGATGACTGCAATCCCCACATGGATGCACAGAACCTTCTTTTTTTCAGGATGATGTGTAAGGGTAACGACCATGGGCTTGAGGCCTTTTAGCAAAAGTCCAATTCTTCTATTTTGGCAAATGTTCGTCTAGCGGCTGGCAAACTATCTGGTGCCAGAGGCATGAATCTGGTGAATACTGGTGTCCCCGTCGTCCTGATATGGTAATAAACACCGTGTTTGGCGGAAATCGTGGGTATTTGACGAAGTTCTGGACGGAAAACTTCTGGGTACAATGTGAGGAGGTGGGCGTAGGCATCCATGGGTGTTCTTATTTCTGAGAGGGAGGTCGCAGGGGTCGGGTTGGAGAGGTATAGAGGAGTACGAATCAGTGTTGACAAACCGTTTGTGAGGCACATCTACCAGGAGGAGGAAATGTGAAAGGAGATCCGTACAGAGGATTGGCGCATCCAAACAATAATTTGAAGGTTTCATAACCATGGGTGGGTATCGCAGATCTGTTGGTAGCTACCAGTCAGACATTGGCAGATTTAGACAGATTACATCGTGTCCGAGAGAGTACTGCTGCTGTAGGTAAGATTTGAGGGCGTCGTACGTTATTGGAGTGCCCTCTTGGTCACAATGCAAATTTAATATTTCCGGGAAAGTTTCTTCGGGGATTCCTGCGAGAACATAGTCTGCTTTTCTACTTGAGTGAGTCACGCCCTTAATGTGAAACCTGACCTCGGTACGCTGAAACTAGGCAAATGCCTCTGTACTGGTGAAGGGCAGTAGTTTCACTAGTGTGACGTTGATAGTAGAGTCAATGTCGGAGTACGGCATCATCATACAACAAGACACAGCAATGAAGGAGAAGGTGGGAGTTAGCTGAATACTCCAGTGGTCAGCAATGTGGGAGACGCCAGTTAGGTGATAACTGAGAAGCGAGGAGAATGCAACTAAAGTTTATTAAACAATCATCAAGTTTATATACACGGACTTATAAGGAAGAATGTCACAAAAATTTAAACATAATCAAACATGAGCTAGCATGCTTACATAGGGTAGTCTATTAACAGTGCATGGAAGAGCGAGTGATTACATAAAACAGGAAAACCATTACAGTGTATGAGCGTTTATGAAACTTACGTATATCCTCATTTTTGTCCGTGTTAACCTAATTCTTTTTTCGTTATATGTTTGTATATAATATTATTAAACAAGAAAAGAACAATACTGTTACACTAGTATAGACTGGCACGTTGAAGGATGTAAACTTAATTCCATTTCTTAAAGGAAATTATTCTATAAATATTCAAATCTTTCGACCAAATTTTGAGAATAAAACCAAAACAACTAACCCAGTTTATTGATGAAGGCACTACGAAAATACGGTTGTATTTTGAAGAAATATAATCTAATTTGCAGTTGGGGAAAGATCTACCGCAAAGACTCCACTACAAAGCCTCATACCTCGAGTATGCAATGTATTGGTTCTACAGTCTTTAAACCAGCTTCAATTTGTTTCTTAGAGTGATTTCTTTAATAAACGGACTTTGAAATCAACGTGAAAGAAACTGCTTAT
>NC_090744.1:82105428-82110428 GCF_036898095.1 Palaemon carinicauda | reverse complement strand
AAACGAAGATGTGGGACTCCTTAATATAGGAGAGCCCACACACTTTCATGTCCAGACGGGTACTTTATCATGTATTGACCATTCCATCGTAAGCTCTAATTGCCTTCTCGATTTCGATTGGAGGACATTAGATGATTGGCAATACTAGTGATCATACACCAATCATTATAAAACACCAACAATGGTCCACCTATACAGAGATCACCATGATAGATTCTTGACAAGGCAGACTGGGATAAATTTCGTGAGCCAAGCGATATTGAGGGGGAAGCACAACAGTTTGAAAATATTGATGATGCCATAGACTTACTGAATGGAACTCTCTCCATACAGCAGGAGTCAATTCAATTCCCAAAACAACAGGGTCATTCAAATGACGACCAGTCCCCTTGTGGTCTATAGAACTATCTGCACTTCACAGGGCCACAAGAAGATCTCTAACACGATTGCGCAGACGCTGTACTGATGAGAATTTAATTATATACAAGAAATGTAGAGCACAATTCCGTTGTGCCACGAAAGAAGCTAGGCGCCAGTCATGGGTGTCTTTTGTTTCCTCCATTAGCAGTAAAACACCACCACCTTTTGTGGAGGAAATAAAATAGATAGCTGGCAAATTCACCCCAAACCCACCACCAGGGGTGAAAGTGAATGATCATTATGTAACTGGAGCAACTAAGGTTAGAAATGCCCAGGCTAACCATTTCTTAAATGCTTCATACAAGTGTGTAGCAGGCCCTGGTCACCAGCACAGGAACATTGAAGAAAAGAAAATTTTAAATTTCACAACAGGAAGGGAAGAGTCATACAATTCTCCTTTTACTGAAAAAGAATTTGATTCTGCCATTTCCACTTGCAATGATACAGCTGCTGGACCCGATGCAATTCCACATAAAATCATAAAACATGTACAGTTAATATAAAGTTGTTTATTTTAAGTATTATTAATAAAATATGACAGGATCATAGTTATTCAAGTGTTTGGGAACTACCTATTATTATACCTTTTTTAAAACCGGGTAAGGATAAGTTTTTATCTTGAAATTTTCGACCAATTGCATTGACATCTTGTTTATGTAAAATCATGGAGAAGACTGCAAGATTGATGTGGTACCTGGAAAAAAAAAAGTTTTTTTTTTTTTATCCGCTATCCAGTGTGGATTCAGAAAAAGGCACTCAACAACTGATGTGTTGATACGACTTTAGTCCTCTATTTGTGAAGCCTTTCCTTCCAAACAGCACCATGTAACAGTCTTTTTTTACCTTGAAAAGGTATATGATACTGCATGGAGATATGGTATGCTTAAAACCATTCATGAGTTGGGATTAGGAGGTGAACTGCCACTGTTTATCCCATCATTTCTTCCACTTAGTGTTTTCAAGTGAGAGTTGGGGAACCTCTATCAGAGATGAAATGTTAAGAAGAAGGTGCCCCTCAGGGAAGTGAGCTGAGTGTAACCCTGTTTGCAGTAGCAATTAATGTGATATCATCAGTCATTCCCCAAGATATTCTCTCAACACTATTTGTGGATGATCTCTCCATATTCTTTGCTGGAGCTAGAATGGCAATGATTGACAGAAAACTACGACTCCCAATTGACAATATTTTTCAGTGGGCTGATATGAATGAGTTAAAGTTTTTAACAAGCAAAACTACTATTGTTCAATTCTGTTCTATCCGGGAAGTATATCCAGATCCGGATATATATATATATATATATATATGGAAGATCAACCTATCCCATGAGTAGGTGAAGCTAAAGTTTTAGGATTGATTTTTTTATTCTAGGCTTACATGGATTCCTCACTTAAAGGTGTTGAAAGCTAAATAAAGTACTGTAATAGAACGGCCTTGTAGTCCAGTACAAAAAGTGTACCTTTGGTGCTAACAGAGTATCGTTCTTAGGCACCGCATCACTCCTGAAGAAGACTACCTCCTTTATGAGAAGGTATCAGCGGTTCAAAACTTTCTCACACCCTAAACCGCCAAAGCAATGCAATAATTTTTGGGCATGATAAAGTACTACCACTCTTGTCGCCACTGCACCTTCCTCAAGGGAAAAGGCAAAAGACCTGGAGTGGGGTCCCCTTCAGAAAGCAGCCTTCTGCAATGCAAAGAATGCCCTATCAACTGCTGTCTTTCTCACTTTTTTCGTGTCGTGTCACATTCCCCTCTCCTTTTCTCTACTGATGCCAGCGATTTTACAAGTGATCAATAGCTCGCTCTGCCCCTTGGGCATATTCAGTAGAAAACTGTCTAAGGTGGAATCCGGCTGCTCTACCTTTGACAGCTAATTCCTGGAGCTTTATTTGGCTGTCCGTTACTTTCGTCACTTCCTACATAGTATGCATTTCATCATGTCTCTGGTTCGTGCGTTTACTAGACAGTCCGTCAACTCCGACATCTCTTCAGTGGCTGAATACAACTGCACCCTTCAACAAGTCATTGAGAAAATTAATACTTTCACTGATGCCTAACAAGAAATACATTGGCTGTCATTCGCCTAGATTTGGATTACAGTGTCTTGGTATAAACCCTGAGTATAACGACAGCAGGTCATTGTGCACATCTCTTTGTTAGAAAGATAATTTTATATGCTTTTAATTCTCATAACATGTATTAACAATATTTCTTGTTTCTTAAGATAGGTAATAAAATTTCAGGGTGATACGGACAGTGTTGTTATGATTAGATATGGCGTTTATTTGAACATTCTCGACATGTGATGATATGCTAATTGTGTGTCTAGTTTAATAGAATCATTAAAACATTCTGAAAATTTATTCAGAATCAATATTGAGAAACATAATAGGTTGTTCCGATGCTTTGTATTTCCATTGAGTGATTCTTCGACTGTTTTACGTTTGATATGATACTTCTGTGTTTATCTGCATCAATGTGTGTATGCTTACTACTAACATTTGATAAGCAAAATATGTCTCAAAACTATAAATGAAGATTGGAAAATGTGCAAGACTGCAAAGCAAGTTCCCCCTATTGCCAACATCTAGGAAGAAGCCAAACTTTAGTAATAAAGATACAAAGCAAACGACTGGTGGGCCCAAACTTTCTAAAGCCCATTCATTGTCCTGCGTCTGAGGACCAATTTGGGACGATTGGTGTTATTTTCCTCTTTTAGAAAGGGAAAGAGCTCCTATCGCTTATTAGCTGTAAGGATATCCGAGTGCAACTTCCTTTAGTTTACGAAAGTTAGCGAAATCTGTAGCATTTGACAAGCAAATCACAATCATGTCTTCATTTTGTTGCTTTCGATTTAATTTTCATTAATTACCAAAAATTTTAGAGGCCAATGTAATGGCATTATATTAAGAGGAAACTCTCTCTCTCTCTCTCTCTCTCTCTCTCTCTCTCTCTCTCTCATATAACTTTCTAAGAGAAGCGAAATTTATTTTGATATCTTGTAAAAAATTTTTTTAGTGCATATTGGAATTATGGAATTTTTTCACTCTTACTAAAGATATCTCGATCGTTGAAAACTAGAATTACTGAAGCACATTTGGTGTAAGGAAAACCAAGCGAGGTTTTAGCAGAACCAATGATATCGCTGAGGCTTGGAAGCTAAAGTTGTCCTACCACGGCCTTCCTCGTGTTATTACTTCACGTTATTTCCTTTCAGAGGTCAAAAATTAATGTGAATCTAATACGGAAAAATAGGAACAGTAACAATATAACTCAATTAGCTGATACTATCAAATTTATTTATATATATATATATATATATATATATATAACCATTTACGCGGATATATAAAAAAAATAAGTAAACAATAAGTAAGCTTAAGTAGATAAAAAGATAAGCTTGTTGACTTTTAACCAGAAAAATATCAATTTGCCATATATATATATATATATATATATGTATATATATATATATATATATACACATATACTGTATATACATATATATATATATATATATATACATATACTGTATATATATATATATATATATATACTGTATATACACACACACACACACACATATATATATATATATATATATGATAATTGTTTACAACACCACGCTCTCAATTTACTCCAAAATAATGCAATCTTGCAGTTCTCATCTTCTTGCACAGTAATTAGGTGGTTATTTAGATTCTGGGAAAGCAATAATTAGCAATATATGTTGAGGAAGGGGGAAGGGGTTATAGAAAGAAAATAGCTTGGTTTCTTCACTAAACGACATGGAACTGACGTGTCAACATCGTCAACCAAACAGAATTCTTGATGCCAGCGACATAAACAGAAGTTCGTGATGCCAGCGTACATTTGATATACTCTTTATTCCAAATATACTTAATTAAAACTTGATTAATTACTCAAAAGTGTCCATAAAATATGTGACACTTGAGTAATCACTCAATTTTTTATTAAGTATATTTTGAATATACATTGTATCAAATGTACGCTGGCATCACGAACTTCTGTTTATGTACGCTGGAATCACGAATTCTGTTTGGTTGACGATGTTGATACGTCAGTTCTAAGTCGTTTAGTGAGGAAACCGAGCTATTTTCTTTTTATAACCCCTTCCCCCTGCTTTCCCAGATTTTAAATAACCCCCTAATTACTGTGCAAGAAGATGAGAACAGCAGGATTGCATTATTTTGGTTTAAATGGAGAGCGTGGTGTTGTCAACAATTAATATATATATATATATATATATGTATATATATATATATATATATATATACCATGGCACTTCCCCCAATTTTGGGGGTAGCCGACATCAACAAATGAAACAAAAACAAAAAAGGGGACCTCTACTCTCTACATTCCTCCCAGCCTATATATATATATATATATATATACCTTAGTATCTAGTAACAGGATAAGGTCACGTGAATCTTTTCTTTTACCCTGAGGCAGTAGGCCAAGTCAGGCTGACAGGCATAAACACTTATCTGTGTTTGCATTTTTTTTTATTTTGTCTTACTAGACTCTAGAAAAATAAAAGCCCGAAAGATAAGAAGAG
>NC_090744.1:82097928-82100428 GCF_036898095.1 Palaemon carinicauda | reverse complement strand
CTTTCCGATATAATCACCCATTCCAACACGTGTACAGTTATTGTATACTGATAGCATATGTGCTCCTACCTCTATTTCATAGGTTATTTGTGCATGAATGTGTATATGCATGTTTATTAGTGTGTGCAAGTGTGTAAATGCCTATAGGTGTGTATGCAACTATGTATATGCATTTGCATATTTGTAGTATATATATGTATGAATATGTTTAAGCATTTACATGGATAAGGTTTTTAATAATTGTTAAAGATAAACACATATTAACCGTATTGGAAGGCCTAAAAAAAATTACCTGAAATCATAAATGACCCTTTAAGTAGGCCACTTCGTAAGCACGCTAGATTTTGGGTCCTCGCTGGTTGCTTGTCTCATTTGACATATTGATCTACAAATACTTAAGTACAAAGTACCATATATTCTGAAGAAAACAAAAACAATATCATCATTATTCATTGTTTTAGTAATTGCATTATGATTATAACCAACACACAAATAAAATCATTCTTCGTTTTTTTAGTAATTGTATTGTGATTACAATGATCACACAAATATATATATATATATATATATATATATATATAGTATGCATATCACTTAAAACCAGCTAAATAGGCCTTGCATTTCATAGCCAAAACCCCCGTTGTGAAAATTAAATCCACAAGGAATAGGAAATGAGTTATACGAGATGAAAACTGTAATTAAACAAATGCAAATTTATCAACGCAAAAATAGAGAAAGATAACGTCAAAAAACAATTATCAAAGTAACATTACTTTAAATCACACACTTTTGCTTAACTTCTCGATGACAAGAATGCTTCTATGCCTCAGTCCCAGGCGGATCCAGGGAAGCAGGGTAAACCAATTGGAGTCCTTGCAGCGCGACATCAAAGCTGCTTTAGTATAAAAGCTAAAAGATGAACCTTGCAAAAATACCCCCCAAGCAGTTTATGGTTGATTTTGATAGAGAAAGTCATGTAAAATAAAAATTTGTTTGATGCCCCAAGGGCATCATTGAGGTTTTTTTTTTTTAGTAATTCAAAATGGCCTCCAAGATGGCTGCCAAGTAAAAGCCTAAACTTGAAAATATCACCAAATTGTTATTTTTTCCATACTTTCAACTTTTCAACTTGCAATACCTCGTTTTATACATAAATGGGGTCATAAAATTAATTCCCTTAGACAAAATATACATTTGTAGGCTTTTGTTGAAATTAAACCCCACATTCTTGAAATCATATGTTAGAGCATTAAGATTGCTTACTGAAGAACTACTTCCCAAATACATAGGACTTGGACTATTTTGATGACATTAATGCATTTTTGGTGGATGTGTCCAAGCAAAGTGTTACGGCAAATCTTTGGTACACTCATCATAATGGCTCTCAGTCATGCTGAACGTGAATCTGTCTGGCCCCTTTACCTTTGGGCAATGCACCAGATGATGCCATACTTCTTTGCATCTGGCTATGTGAACTATGCAAGATTTGGTCTTCATTATCTGCATTATATGGAATCTCTTCCACCTGACGAGTCTCAAATGTTCCAGCAGGGCCAACATACCATGAAGCATGTAGCTGGTGTATCAAATTCAACATGGTCTGACATGTATATTGAGTCAACATTCATGCATTATGGTCACAGTCACGGTGGTTTGACTGGAATTACATTGAATGATAATGATACCCAAAGATGGGCTCTCAGTCTTCACCTTTGCTCGTCCATGACATTGTAGTCATAAGGGATAACATTTCCCAGTTTATGAGCCATCATAAAGAGGAATCACCCAGAAGAATAAAAACTGATGCATTTGACAGAAAAAAACTCAATCAAAAGTTTCAGCAATGCACTCATCCTTTGGATCCTCTGGTCACCCCCCCCCCCCCTAATCTATTTAATATTGTAATAGAACGTATGGCCAATTCTTCAATCAATGTTCACAATGCACTCCATCTAGATTGTGAACGTATGGAAAACTGTGAGGCTAAATTACCTGAAGGCTTTTATGACCCTATTAGTAGTTCTGTGACAACCATATCAACAAAAAAAGAAGCACATCAAGTTAGGCTCAGGTGTAACATTTGATACAGAAGCTATTTTGATAGGACACTTGGGATTATGGAGTCTATGGATTTCATTTTGTAAGATCTCCCCATGAGCTCTCACCTATTTCAACTTCCCTATTCACTGATGATGGCAATATCCACCTGGCAACATCAAAATGACGGCTGAAAATATTTCGGTAAGTAGACCAATAATCTTTAATCATGCCAAAACCTGATGTTGATATGTTGATGGCTGTGCGAAGCTCTGGAAAATATATGGCTAATATCAGGCACAGTTAAAAACCTTGTACTTGTGGTAGAGGCATACATCTAAAAGAAGCTGAAGGAATGTGACGTTCATCTCATTTTTAACCAATATTATCTATACAGCCCGCAGGGATGGACTCATAGTCATAAATCATCTGTTAAAGGCAGTGGCCCTTTCAATCTTAGTGC
>NC_090744.1:82082928-82087928 GCF_036898095.1 Palaemon carinicauda | reverse complement strand
CAGCCAATCTGATTTCCAAATTTTACTCAACCTAGTTATTGTCTGATTTGCTTTTTTCAATCTTTCACTAAACTATAATTCTAAAGACCCAGTATTGGAGATCATAGTTCCTAAATATTTAAATGAATCTACCTCATTATTCCTCTCTCCTTCCAATGATATTTCATCTTCCATTACATACTCTGTTCTCATCATCTCTGCCTTTCTTCTCTTTATCTTCAGCCCAACTTTATATGGTAAGAAAGCATTGCAAATCCTGTGGTGTTCTGCTAACAAGGACAACAACATCAGTATACTCTAGGTCTGCTAAATTTCTATCACCAATCCAGTCCAATCCTTCTCCACCATCCATGTGAAGTATAAACAACATAGGTGACAACACAGTCCCCTTGGGTATTCTGGTGTTTACTGGAAATTAATTTGATAAAACTCCATTAGCATTAACCTTGCCTTTGTCCTACTCATGAACCGACTTAATCAAATTTACATATTAACATATTTACAAGTGTTGTACAAAAGTCAGATTGCAAATGAGGGAACAAATGATTCCTTTCATCACACCTATTCAGACGTTCTGCCATAAGTCCTTCAAACATGTTAGATAATATGGCAGTTATGGAAACTCTTCAGTAATCAGATGATGTAAATAATGACTATGAGGAAACGTTCAACAGTAGAGTTTGCGTAGAAGTTGAGATTTAATTGGAATGGTTTGATGTTTTTGGGTGTTTTTTTAGTCTGTGAGAGCCGTAAAAAAATCGTCAACAAAGAGCTTTATTGGGCCTTTTAGCCAGGTGTAATAATTTATGAAATTATATAAGACGAAAAACAGTTGGTTAAAGGTTCTGATTGTCATATTTTTAGGCATTTATAGTTTTTGTCCTTTAAATGCGTAACATGAATATATGACTCAAGTGCATCCAAAAAAAAAAAAAAAACAGAAAAAAAAGGAAAATGTCTTTTTGGGTGGAATGTTGGACACCAATATGCTACAAAGAAAGAAAATTTGCTCGTATAACAGAACAAAGATCCAATATCCTGATTTTTATCTTTCATAGAATTTTACATTTCCTGAAATGTATAAGAAAATTTATATTCAGATATTTCTTGTGTAATATTTTCTTGGTTATTAGTATAAGGAAACGTTAGCGTTTATAACCACGCATTGTTCAAACTTTCTAATTTTATGGGTATTATTTTTTTTCCATAATCTGCTATTAATGAAGTTTATTTTTTATAATACTCTATTTACATATCTGTAATGCAATGGAATCCTAGATATATGACTCCCTGAACGTAATTTATAGCAAAGGTATTGTCTAATACTCTAAAGATAAAAATATGCGAGTCAAAAACTTTAAGTTTTCAATTTTCTGCAAATTCTGCAAAAATATTTGCATATAAGGAGAAGATAGCCCTTTCTGAGGCAACATTTTGGACATAAGCTATAGTTTTAGTATATCTAATACAATAATAATGACACCCATGTTGGGAAGTAAAGACAATATCATGAATGAATGAAAAGAAAAATGAGAAGATTGATTAATTAAGAAACAGAAGTAATTTCCCCATATTATAGATTAATAAAAAAGATAAAAAAAAATATTAACATATGTATAATAAAAAGTAATGATCCATAAATATTATGCCATTAGGCATAACAATCATACACGTGGCTCATCATTTAAGTAGAATGATCTGAATCCTTTTCTGTTTCCTGCACAAATAATTGGAAGGAGATCCTTCATGTCCTTCAACTTTAAGTGCATTTTTCCTTGGTCCTTCTTTAAGCTGTGGAATGATCTAGTTTGGTGATCTTCCGTTTTCCTCCCTTCGAAAATCTATTTGCTGTTATTTCGAATTTTTGCAAAAGGATGTCCAGCACATAGTCTGGCCAATTTTATTTGGATTGTATCCCATCTCCTTGTGGTGTTTCAGCAGAGGGCCAATACGTGTATAAAAACAAAATGAAATCGGCTGGTTGTATCCCAGTCACATTAAACTTATGTTTCCTACGGATTGCTTTGATGGATATGCTCCAGTCCCGGGGTACCTCAATATTTGCAGTTGATTTCTTATAATTTCTATCAAGACATGCTTAGTGTCTACTTCTATATGTGTATGGACAGGTTCTAAGCAGAAATGTGTTATTTCTATCCCCTTGCTCATGGATATATGTAAAAGCATAGCTGTAAAGAAATGGTTCATAGTTTGGCCCCTATACGAGTATGTATGTAAAAGCATAGCTGTAAAGAAATAGTTCATAGTTTGGCCCTTATACGAGTCACTATATAGCCTAATATCCTAAATGTTGTCTGGCAGGTCAAATAACCATTTCATTGCGCATAAACCCATTTGTTAGTCACCTCCTCTTAAAACTGTTTCATCCCATATCATGCAGTAGTCTTTATATCCACCCACACTTGTTGCCAAAATTGTTAAATTATAAACTACAAGCTATCTCTTGTATTAAACGATTGCTATCTACAGCATTGGGCAGAGCAATGCTTCTTGGAGGTCAAAAGATAGAGTAACACTTTTTATGTTTTGAGCAGAAAGCTCTTTATCAGAAGTTTTTATAGTAGGCTAAGCTATTTCTACTAGTTCATGATGTTTGGCTTTCTATTATTCAATACAATTCTGCCTTTTCCTCCTCACCTGCAGTCATTATTGATGCTTAAAACCATCATATTTTTCACAAGTATTCTGTACTTCGTGATGGTCTGCATTGATGATTTTTCTGTACATTAATTTTTTTTTTTATAGTAAACTGATTTCATGGCAGGCTTCTTTTACAATATATACAAACATTTTTCTTCTACATTTAGGAGCTCCATTATCCATTTTCTATTCCGATGTCTCCCTGTCGTTGGTACATCATATGTTATTAAAAAAAAAAAAAACCGAAATTGATAATATGAACTATCTAAGATATTGATAAAAATGTTAACGATATCATAAGAAAAATGTAATATTGAAGTCAAAGAAGTCAAGTTATGTAACTTGAGAATAATTTTCTTTCTATCTAGGTAGGATCCCTCTTCGTAATCACTTTAATTTAAAAACGGGTTGTAGTCTTTATCCACAACAGAATCATCAGTATAACTTTCCTCCATTATGATTACCTGGTGTGAAGACTACTGGAGAGACACTCGAGGTCTATAGTTCTTGGAGAGACTGATGGGAGACCAAGATGTGAGCAGCTGTCAGACTGCTGTGACTCCTACGCATATCATGTAAGAGAAGCTGAAGTTTACGTAGGCCATTCACCTGGTCTTCTATAGTTCTAGTAAATGAAAGCAAGAAGTGACGATCTCTATATCGGTCTTTCTATATTGAATATTTTTCATTGTTACTCGACTTTGGCCACGAATAAAGAGCCCACACGTCACGACCTGGGAGTGTGGATGACTCTGACAATCATATCATTGATAGACGGATCAATGTTTAATTCAGTGGTGTGCTTATCTGAAATAAATAATTTTTGGACATTGTCTATTTTATCTCTTGGCCTCTAATTCTAACATACTTATAATGAGTATTCCTCCAGTTTTGACCAACCTATGATTAAACTTCTAACCAGACCAAAAAGAAGATACCTCTTATTCTAACCAACCTCTAAAGAAAATGGCTATAATTTTGAATTAAACAGCCTCTAGGAAAAAAAAACAGTAATACTAATCAACCTCTGTATAAAACATTTCTAATTCTACCCAATATATAAGCGAAGAGACTCCAACTCTAACATTCCTCTAAAGAAATATCTTCTAAATCTAACCATAATATAAAGAAAATACTTCGAGTTTTTAACGTCTTGTAAAAATACAAATGTTCCTAATACTAACTAACCTCTAAAATACCTTTAATTCTAACCACCCTTAAAGAAAATTTTAATCGACTCCTAGAAAAAACTTTCAGTTCTAATCAACCTTAAAATAAAACACCTGTAATTCTAACCAACCTATAAAGAGAGTTTAACTATAACCTACCTCTAAAGAAAATAACTTAAACCTAATCAACCAACATAACAAAATATTCTAACTCTAATCAACCTCTAAATAAAATACGCCTAATGCTAATCAACTTTTAAAGGGAGTCTCATTCTGACCAGCTTTTAAAGAAAATGCCTCCAATACTAACCAACCTTCAAATATATCTTATCCTAACCTTCCTATATAGATAATACCTCTGATTTTAACCTACTTGAATAATCTTTTACTGACCACCTTCTAAAACATTATCTCTAATATTAACCAAAAAAACTAAAAAAAAAACCATTCTATTCTAGACCAACTCCTAAAGAAAATACACCTAATACTAAGAAGCCTGTAAACGAAATGCTTCTATTGCTAACCAATTTAGAAAGAAAATGCCTGTTTATCTTACCAATAAATATAAGTAAAAGGCTTCTGCTAACCAACCGTCAAAGAAAATATTTGCAACTTTAAACCAACCAATAAAGACTATGACTTGAATTCTAACCAGCTCCACAAATACAGCTTGAAGATTTTCTGTTCCGAAAGAATGAAGAATTTTTATGAAAACAAGTTTGATTTAAATGGAACTTTAAAAAATGAAGGTAGTTAAAGCCCTGCTCTTAAAAGAAGATATATAGTTATATAGAAAAAGTGGTCTGACCGGTGTGTCAATACCGTTTGGTTGGAACATTGGATAGAAATAATACCTGTACAAAATAAGAGAGAGAGAGAGAGAGAGAGAGAGAGAGAGAGAGAGAGAGAGAGAGAGAGTGTGTTATCTGTGATTAGTCGAATTGGCTTAGAGTTAACACCATTAAGGAAGGAGAATATGGAAGAGGTTCCAAAATCTGAAAGCAATTCTAAAAACGGGGAGGTAAAGATTTGGGAGATAGAGAAAGAGAGAGGGAAGGAAATGGAGAGAAGGAAAGGTGACCGTTTGTGTAGAGCATTAGATAGAAATAGTACCTGTACACGATGAGAGAGAGAGAGAGAGAGAGAGAGAGAGAGAGAGAGAGAGTGGAT
>NC_090744.1:82072609-82082882 GCF_036898095.1 Palaemon carinicauda | reverse complement strand
GAAGCTCTGAGTCGTTGACACAGAAAATATAGTATGTTTATGCAATGATTGTAGGAATAAAGAAGAATCCAAAATACATATAGGGGATAAATGTAGTTATAAATGTAGTAAGTTTTTAAGAATAAGTATGCTCTCAACCGATTAACATAAGGATAAACATGGAGTTGAATAGTAAAATATAAATACCCATACAAATACCTCTCTTTAATTAATTGATGTTTAATTAGAAAAAGTAACATGTTTTACGTCAGATTGTGCTAAAAAAAATATGCACATTCATGTGTCAAATTATAACGAGAAAGGTGATTTTGTTTAAGATTAAGAGATTTGGTGAATCACTGAGAGGGTCGAGTATTTTCATGATTCTATATCCGTTTAATTCTAGTAATAAGAGGCTACTTAACTGTCCTTCAGATTTATGTAAATTTCATTAACTGCTGTCTGGAAGCAGAGGGGACTGTCGTTACTATGTGTGTACAACATGCTGTTTTCTCTACCGTAGATTTCTGTTTACGTAGCTAGGTTATGTCATAATACCCTGTTTTATGTTTGATTTAATTTGACGTAAATTAAAGGTTTTAAGCTCAGGTTTGATATTCATTTTTCGATTTTAGTTTAATTTTTGATTTTTTTCATGTTTTTATTTTTTTTTCCATGCTATAATTCTTAAGTTGTTTCTTTTCTGATGTTTTTAGTTATAAGTTCTATACTAGATAAATAATGTGAGAAAATTACGAGAGTTGTGTAAGAACTGTGAAAATATCAAGTACAGTGTGAAAGAAGATAGTAGAATCTGAACTGTTGTTATGATCTGAGCATGGGAAATACTATCTTTTGCGAAAGATTTTGATGATTGAGGCAAAGTGAGTGTCATGTAAGCCATGTGCGTGAAGAATTGTTTCCATACGATTGTGTGTGTAAGTGTATGAGAAGCGCAGAGAGAGAGAGAGAGAGAGAGAGAGAGAGAGAGAGAGAGAGAGAAGTTGCACACGCGCAAGAGCGGCGTCAGTCTATTCTCAGATTAAGAGGAAAAAAAACGGAATTTGAGCGAAGCGAAAAATCTATTTTTGGGTGAGGTGGCCATGTCGTCCGGATGAAAGTTCCTTCATTAGTAGCTTCCTAGGTATATTTGACTGCAGTGATATATCCCAGAGAATTTGCCGAAGGTATCCAGAATTCTAACTCCTGGAGCGAATGTCCCTTAAAATTTAAAAAGGGATATCACGTATATCAGAGGACGTATTCTTGACACATCATATAGCTATCTATACCCCCTATAGCGTTTTTGCTTCGAGAGGGAAAAGTAGCAAGAATATAGGAGAGTAGTTAAAGAGGCGATGCTCTCGACACTCCTACTGTAGTGTAAATAGTGCGCCGAATCACCACCGCGAGGCGCCACCAAGCCATTCTTCGTAGCTTTGTAGGTGTTGCAGATACAGTACCATAGGGAGGGATTCTTTATCCTTTTGTCAAAAAGAGGGTGGGTCCATCAGGATTTTTCTCTTCGCTCAAAATCCGTTTTTTTGGGCTCAGGCCATGTCGTCCTGATGGAAGTTTACCAGAGCATTATTATATCTGTGGATTTTCAATAGTGCCGTTATCTCGAGATAAATATTTCCTATTTGGTCTTCTGAACCAGAGACACTTGATGTTACCGTTATACATCAATTAACTGATCATAAAATATGTCAGTTCTTCCTGCCCCCTACAGGGAAAAGTCTAGGTAGACTTTAGGAAAAATCCCGAGGATTATGAGTTCAAGGAACAATCTAGCAAACAGTATGTATATTAGTGTCATTATATACGTGAAGCCTAGTTTGTACTTAGATGGTATAGTCCTGTATAGGTTACTGAATCCTCCCAAGTCTGGATATAAAGAGACAGAGAGGTTTGTATCCATATAGGAAACCTTAAAGCAGTAAGATAAACAGTTAGTACAATCAGTTCTTACCTGTTTGCTTGGAATGGTAGAAACCATAGTTCCCCAATATTTCCTTAAATATTAAGAGAATCAAGGATGCTCTGATTTATACATAATTTCGAATGCTTGAGGCGAAAGAGACCCATAAGTTCCTTCTATTGTTTATTACAAAAATAGAAATTATGGTTGTAATCAATTACATCTTACACTGAACAATTCTGCGTAAAAGCATAAACAGCAATAACAGAAAATAATAAGTTTCACCTGAAAAGGAAACATTAGCCACTCAAAGGGAAATATAACATTTCACTATGTATGCTGTTATTACAAGGAACACTGTGCATATAAGAATGTCTGGCACTTGTGTCAGCTTATTATGCTTGATGTCACCTGTATAGATAGAACAGTCTATATGTTTTCCTAAACACAATACTCAACATGATATACCTTAAAAGTCTATTATGTATACCCTTCACTAAAAGTGCCAATTAGTGCACTGTTCTTCGCAGTAATCAAACGGCAGGTTTTATAACACTGCCAGCCGCTACCACATGAAATTTTATTTCTTGTAATTGCTTCACGTAGTGCTTGAAGAAAACTCTGGAAGACTTCCAAATGACATTGTCTGAAAGAAATTCAGATACAAGGCAACTTTTCTTGGATCATGACCTGCGGGTGTACTGTCTGGATCCGCTCTGCGTATAAAATAGGTGATTTTCGCCCTTATCTGTTTCATGGATAATGTTGAACCAGAAGTATCTCTCCTGAAAAGCTGACCTCCCTTAAAGTCTGAAGTTCTACGAAGATAGACCTTTAAGCAATCCACTGGGCAGAGGAATGCTTCTTCCTTAAGAGGGCAGATTCTCCAGGGACCCCATCTCTTAGTGGGCAGCTCGTTCTTGGCGAGAAACGACGAGTCCGGAAAGAGGTTCAGTTCTCCGCTGTCTGTGAACTGAATGTGGCCATCATCCCTCGAAAGGGCCACCATTTCGCTAACTCTAGCTCCGGAGGCTAGTGCAAATTAGAATATCACCTTTTGAGTCAAGTCTTTCAGCGAGCAATCTTCATTGTTCAGGGTTGAGTTAAGTGAAGAACTTTAACCAAAGACCATGAAATGGGCTTTGGAGGAGCTGCAGGCCGAATTTTAACGCAGGCTTTAGGAATCTTGTTGAAGATTTCATTAGAGAAGTCTACCTGGAAGGCGTATAGTATTGGTCTGGCTAGGGCAGATTTACATGTAGTAATCGTATAAGCTGCTAAACCTTGTTCATGCAGATGGATGAAGAAGGAAAAGCAAAATCCGTAGATATCACCTCAGGATTCTTCGCCTTGACAAAGACCACCTATTTCTTCCAGGAAGACTCATATTGTCTTCTCGTTGACTTTGACTTGTATTCTTCTAAGAAGTTAATATTGTCTCAAGAAATCCCAAACCATTTTTTGACCGCTATGGCGAGAAAATCATGAGATGAAGGTTCTGGGTTTTCTCTGATGAAGCTGAGTCAGTCAATTTCTGCACTTGCTGAGTCAGAACTGGTTCCGGCAACAGGATCAGCTTCAGGCGTAGTTCCATTATCAGAGGGAACCAAACGCTGTTGGGCCACTTGTGGGCCACTATTGCTGCTGTCCCCCGAAAGGATCTCAGTTTGTCGAGGACTTTCAGCAGAAGGTTGGTTGGAGGTAACAGGTAGATCTTAGACCACCTGTTCCAATCTATGGACAATGGGTCTGTCGCTTCCGCTAGAGGATCCTCGTACGGGGCTACATACCGGGATAGCTTCTTGTTATCGCTCGTTGCGAAGAGATCTATCTGCAGTCCTGGGACTTTGTCTAAAATGAAAGAGAATGATCTTGCGTCTAGAGACCATTCGGACTCTATCGGGTTGACCCTGGATAGAGCGTCCACCATCACATTGCGGAACCCTTGAAGGTGGACTGCTGACAAGTGCCATCTCTTCTTCTGGGCTAGACGAAGGATGGCCAATATCATTTGATTTATGTGAGGCAATCTTGAGCCTTGTCGATGTAGGCATCTCATTACTACTTCGCTGTCTAGAACCAAAAGGATGTGGATTGAGCAGCGAAGTTTCAGCTTTTTCAGAGATAGAAAAACTACCATGGGTTCCAGAAAACTGATGTGGAAGAACTTGAAGAGGGGAGACCAGGTTCCTTGGACTTTCCAATGATGAGAAGAGCCTCCCCACCCCTCCTTCAAGGCATCCGTATGAACGGTGATTGCTGGAGGAGGTGGTTTCAAGGGTTCCTTGTTTCTTAGGGTCTTGGTCTCCGACCATGGCTTGAGTAGTGATCGCAGACGATTTGGTATCGGTCTTTGTAGATCTCTTTGAGCGTTTGATGCGTATTTTCTCCAAACTCCTGATGCATCTTTTAATTGTGCTTGCAATACTGGATCTGTCATTGAGGCAAACTGGAGGGACCCCAACACTCTCTCCTGTTGCCCTCTTGATATCCTGTCGGATTGAAGGAGTCTTTTGACAGATCCTGCTATCTCTTTCCTCTTCTTTGATGGAATGGAAAGGCAGTGTGACTGTAGGTCCCAGTGGACACCCAGCCACTGGAACTTTTAAGCTGGAGAAAGCTGAGGCTTTTTCAAGTTGATCTTGAATCCTAAGTGTTCCAGGAACTGGATCACTTCCCTGGAGGCTTGCATGCATTCTTCCTCGGATGCTGCCCACACCAGCCAATCGTCCAGGTAGGCTACCACCTGGATTCCTTTCAGGCGTAGTTGATGAATGACTGCATTCGCAAGCTTTGTGAATAACCTTGGGGCTATGTTTAGGTCTAAGGGCATTGCTCTGAAAACGTACATTCTTTTCTGTAGTTTAAACCCTAGGTAGGGGGAAACTTGACGGTTGATTGGAACATGCCAGTATGCATCCGTCATGTCTATAGAGACTGTGAATGCCCGTTTGGGCAAAAGGGTCCCTATGTGCTGAAGCGTCAACATTCTGAACTTGTGGTTCACTATGAACTTGCTGAGTGGTGATAAGTCCAGAATGACTCCGAGCTTTTCCGAATCCTTCTTCGGAACACAAAATAGCCTTCCTTGAAATCTAATGGACTTTGCCTTCCGAATAACTCTTTTGTTCAAGAGTTCCTGAACATATTCTTCCAGAAACGGGGGTTGAGTGTTGGAAGAATTGAGGGAAGTTTGATGGAGTTGAGCTCCAACTCCACCCTAGTCCTTTCTTGATTAGGCTGTGGGCCCAGGGATCGAAGGTCCAACGATCCCGGAAGTGGAGAAGTCTCCCTCCTACCGGCAGCATCTCACTTGGAGTGCTGGTTGGAGGACTTGCCTCTTCGGCCACGTCCACCTTTGTTGCCCCCACCTCTGAAGGGGCATCTAGAGGATCCTCGAAAGGAACCTCGAGATTTCGGCTTAAAGGTAGTTGATTGCCTTTCAAATACTGGGGTGAACACCGGCGACTGGGTCGCCAGCATTTGGGGCACCAGTTGAAAGGTGGTGGTTGGTTGTGCCACCATCTGGGGCATCATGGCCATAGGAAGCTGTTGCTGTTGCTTTGGATGAGAGGGCACTCTTGGTCGTTTTGACTTGTTCTTTGGCTGGGGACCCTCATCAGTAGAAGATTTCCTTTTAGAGGACCAGCCCCATTTGGAGAGGAGATTCCTATTCTCCAAAGTGGCTTTATCTACAACCTCTTTGACCACTTCACTTGGGAAGTGGTCTTTTCCCCAGATATTGGAAGCTATCAGCTTCCTTGGTTCGTGCTTCACTGTAGCAGAAGCGAACACAAACTCCCTGCAAGCCCTTCTGGCTTTAACAAAATTGTACAAATCCTTGGTGACTGTTGCCAGATGAGATTTGGCAAAGACCATGTACATATCTGGGGTGTCTGGGATGCTTGCCATAGTCTCTAAGCTAGTCTGCAGAGACATGGAAGCAGCGAGACGTTCCTTAGTCTCCTGTTCCCTGCACAGGAGAAACTCTTACAGCTTCGGGAGATCTTCGTTGAACTGCCGTCCAGCGATATCTACCTCTAACTTCCCAACTGTGAAGGTGTTATGGACATCCTTCCAATCCTTATCATCTGAAGGGAAGGCGAGGGAAAATGGTCTACACTCTTCAAGTGTAAGGCAAGGTTTCCCTGTCTCAACTGCCTTTAAGGCTGCCTTGAACCATTTGTCCATAAAGGGGAAGGCACGTTCGGAGTCAGAAATAAAGGATGGGTGCTTTTTGCTGAGAGCCGGCACCTTGGAACTAGTAAAGGCCCTCTCTTTCAAGGTGGCTGTATATAAGGCCTGTGCCTTAGATAGATCAAGGACAATCGTCTCCTTCGGCTCTGTTTCCTCCTTGGATCCTGGTTCCGTCCTTAGACGGACATAGCAATCCGGATAGGCCCCTTTACTAGGCCAAAATTCAATTTCCTCAACTGGAACTGTTCCCAGTTTCTCTGAGAGGAAGATCTTCGCCCCCGACATAGGCATATGCTCTGCGTACCTCCATGGGTTAACGTCAGAGAAGGCGGGGAGGTCCTTAATGTTTAACTTCTTCGGGGCTATACGTGACGCAACTAGCTGGTGAATCTCCGTCCGGAAAGATGCTTCTTTCTCGGAAGATTTCTTCTGAATGTCCTGCACCATGGACAGTAGCGAGTGTAACGTACTTGTAATGGAATCCAACTGGGGTGCGGTGGAAGAAGTCGAAGGCGTCGGTTCAGTCGCCGCTGCAGACGATACCGAAATCGTTTCTGTTATCTCGACTCCAGTCTCAGGAGGTATCTCATCCTCCTGCTCCAGTTCATCCATTAGGAGATTGTTCTCAGTCTCCTCCGAGACAACAGACATGTTGTCCTCTAATTGGATGCTCTGAAAGGCATCCGAAACTTCAGGTTCTACCGGAATCTGAAATAAGGGGATCTCGGGTTGAGCCTGGGGAACAATTGCATCCGCATATCCATTAGAGAAGAGATAATCCCTCATCCTCTCATCAGGAAGGTATGGGCCAGTGGTGTTCTTCTGAAAGCCCCTGACCCATTTTCGCAGCGTGTTCTTTGCTGCATCCCTAGACTCAGTACACTTTTGATCATCAAAAGCCTCTTTAATCAGTTTGCCACAAACGGTATATTCCTGTGGGTCCCAGTACTTGAGAGCCCCTTTGGTGACTGCGCAGCGAGCATGGGCCCTGCACATGCCATGTCCGTAGAAGCTCTTACTACGGACCCTGCAAAAGTTGTTCCCTCACACGGGATGCTCCTTCTGTAAAGAAATAAAAGCTATAAGTATTCGGTGAAATTCTCAGATTTCAGCATACATATTTTATTTAATATTTAATTAATATCTAATTAATATTTAATTAATGTTTAATTAATATTAGCTTGGATAGAGTAAGCTAGAAAGTAGGAAAGATACCTACATGTGTTTCCTGTCCAGCCCATTGAACTAAAGATTCATAATGAATTCAAGGGGAAGATAATATCCTTGGATATAAGGTGTCTTTTTAACACAATCTTCCATGTTCAATATAGGGGATTAAATTAATGGATAATAACCATTAATTGGTAGGGAGAATCACTCTCTAAAAGTGATGGTCTCACAATTGGCTGCCCATGAACCACTTGTAGGTTGGAAAACTTTTAGGCTACAGCATTGACTGGCGGCGGCATGTTGCCAGTATTGCTGGGCTTTCCGGCATCTGCCGGACCCGCCGGCGTATGCTGGCCTAGCCGACATATGTTGGACCTAATCTGGGCTATTTAAAACACATACTGTCTTCAAAGTAGTGGGTGGCAGGTTGGCAGTTGCCACTCTGCCCGCCGGCAGCCGAAGGATCCTTCTATCAAGTAGGACCCGGCGGCAACCGGCGGCAACTATATAAATTTTGGGTGGCCGGCTGCCGGCTGGCCGTTGCTGGCAGCTGGTCATAGTATGTTCATTGTTGTTGGGTTGTCGATCAGCGACACCCACAGCAAGTGGCGGCAGAGTAACTGAAGGCCGATAGACACACAATATGGCGGACAACAGCTACTAGCTGCTGGCGTCCGGCCCAGTATATGGAAAGGCAGAGAGAAAGAGAGGATGGGGGACGGCAAAGGCTCAGCCTTGCCGGCCTACATCCCGAAAGAGAGTGCAAGTGGAAGGGGGAATTATAATCGGGTTTCCACTCAACCATATCCCATTCATATGGGGTATGGAAGGCAGTCCAAGGGAGGACTGGAGAGCACACTCAATGAAATGAGGGTACTTGCCGGCAGCCGGCCCAGCCGGCAGCAGACAGGGATCTTCAGGCCAATTCTATAGATTACCCGTATGGTCAAATGTAGAACAAGGGCCAGAAGGGTGATGGTTCATCCAACACAAAAGAGACAGTGGGGAAGGGGTAAAAGTCCTATAAGTAAGGTAAAAACCCTAGTGCATTACCAAACTTGAAGGATTCTGATCTCATAAAGTAACCTCAAGTAGAAGAAATCATTTTCCCGGGTTAGGTTAGTTAAGTGAGAAAGCGGCCATAGGACACAATCTCACTAGAGAACAGAATCTCGTACCAGAGATCTTAAGTAAAGAAGAAATAATTTCTTCATACTAAGATCTACTAGTACAGGACTGTCTGCCAGACCCAGAAAGGAGGAAATTGATATACAAGAACCTCCAGTATGGCCTAGGGAGGACTAGCCTCCTGAACAGCAACCTAACCTGACTTGGGAAGACATTTCACCAAGACAGTAGGATGCCTAACACAGACTTTACTCTGATTTTCCGTTCTCAGCTCAAAACCGTGTCAGTGGTTAAGAGAAAGAGATGAAACACCCCAGTAAATTTTGCCAGAACACAGTTCGCAGCAAAGTTAACTGAGGGTAGCCTAAGCTGATCAGAGGGAAGGGGAATTGCTTTTAGATCTCGTTAGAGATAATATCGACTTAAAAGGTATAGGAGGTGTCAGTCTCCCCTTAAAAGACAATACAAGCGCAATAAGGGACATGGAAGAAAGTATACTAAAGCCCCTAGGCTATTAAGTCTAGGAGAATAGAGAATCGTTCACCGAAACTCTCTTGTATACTATCTTGGAAGAGGAAAATGTTATGCAGTAATATCGTAATTGAATAGAATATTGCCTGAGCTTCAATAAAACTTTACCAGGAAGGTTATATCATGCATGAAGTTTGTAGGTGCCTACGCTAGGAAGCCTAGCACTCGTGAGGCTCCATCATAAATAGCTAAATCCACGACAACAATGAAATAATATAAAATTCCCTAGCTAAACATCTAAATAGCTAAAGTTATTAAAGCGAAATAATGCCGGGAAATCGTTCTTGCTAACTAAATGAACAAGAAGAACGAGTGCGTCCATGACGCCATTCGGCTGGCAACAGCTCTTGTTACGTTAATTATGATCTCAATCGAAGAGTAAAACTGGCAAGAGCTTACATTTACACAATCCAAAGATATTACTTAACTTTCCAGAAGCTGATGAAGCTGGTGAAGGCATCATAGCGACGAAACACCTCCAAAATAGCGAGAGATAACACTGGAAAACACCGGTCAGCAAAGCTACATATGAAAGAATGGCTTGGTGGCGCCTCACGGTGGCGATTCGGCGCACTATTTATAGTTCAGTATGAGTGTCGAGAGCATCGCCTCTTTAACTACTCTCCTATATTCTTGCCAAGTTTCCCTCTCGAAGCAAAAACGCTATAGGGGGTGTAGATAGCTATGAGACATGTCAAGAATACGTCCTCTGATATACGTGATATCCCTTTTTAAATTTTAAGGGATATTCGCTCCAGGAGTTAAAATTCAGGATACCTTCGGTAAATTCTCTGGGATATATCACTGCAGTCAAATATACCTAGGAAGCTACTAATGAAGGAACTTCCATCAGGACGACATGGCCTGAGCACAAAAAAGTTGATGACTAAGTAAGACATTTTGTGAGATAATTCTGTGGAAAATTAAGAAAGAATTTTTTTTTAACAATGACAAGAGTTTCAGTTACGATATTCCTGTCTTGATTAGTTTACAGAATCAGTTATTGTTACCTATTCTAGGGAGAGTTAGGCTCATGGTGACTGTTTCTTTATTTAATCATGCGAATTGAAGTAGATAAGCGTTTTATTTATTTGTTATTTCAGCCATTGTAAGTAAAACAGTTAGAATAATTTGTCCATTAAATGCCTTAGGGTAGTAAAAGTTATTTTTTCTTTTTAGAAACTCTTTAAAGAGAGTTAAGTTACTGAACCTCTGTGATAGGTTATGAAAATGTGTGATGTTCTGAATAAAGTTTACTGTAATTTGTACACACTTTAGCTGTAGCAAAATCTTATGTTGCTCAATTTTAATGTAAAATTACCTTTTCCACCTTGTCGTATTTTTTGT
>NC_090744.1:82057609-82065109 GCF_036898095.1 Palaemon carinicauda | reverse complement strand
GCTAAGAATATGGCATGGATTTTAAATTAAAGTTTTATCGGCAGTGATAATATCTTTCAGGTAAAGCAAAATAATCATTAAATCCAACGGTGTACATTTTGTATATTGTTGTTTTACGGTGCTTCAAATTATTCACATTTAGTTGGGGCATACCTTCTCTTAGTGCTGATGCAAATTATGCACAGATGGAGAGCTGCATGCGGAAAAGGGAAATGGTTTTATAAATCTTTCTTGCTATATCTACTCTTTCATTTGTCCTTGATTCTGGTAAGGTTGCTCTTTATTATTATTATTATTATTATTATTATTATTATTATTATTATTATTATTATTATTATTATTATTATTATTAGCTGAACTCAGGATGGATACTATTTATGTGATCGCCAGTGTCCCTCGTAGATATCGCTCACTATCACGCAGTTCCCTGCAATGTTGCTACATTCAACATTACATTTAAGAAGGCTACATGATAGCTGTGACGTTTCAATTGTAGATATTACCATGGAATTTGGTAGGAACAGAGAAACTATGTTTCCCATCAATCCCTGAAATTTTTATTTGGATATGTCAATTATTCTAGGAACAATTTACCCCTCCGCCAAAAATATCCATTCAGCTTATACCGAAATAAACGTTTGCTGTTTTTCTATCGTATTAACAAAGTAAATATTCATCCCATAAATCCTTGAAAATTGCATTTACACATGTGAGGTATTCTACAAGTAATTCACAGTGCCGCCGAAAATCGGCTTTCCGCGGATAGCGAGAATTGGCTACTATGACTTTCCTATGGCAAGTATCAATACGAAAATTTATATGAATGTAGTTTACAAAGGATCCATCAAAACCCTGAGAAAATAATTAGGATATCTGTAAAACTCTAATAGTAGTTTGCTCCTTCTCACTGATTTTTTAGCTAAAAGTCGTTACGAACAAAAGTGACAGCCAGGGCATGCCTAAAGCAGGTATGAACATGGAAATTGTCGGAAACAAAGCTTATATATATATATATATATATATATATATATATATATATATATATATATATATATATATATATATATATATATATATATGTATATATATATATATATATATATATATATATATATATATATATATATATATATATATATATGTATATATATATATATATATATATATATATATATATATATTATATTATATATATATATATATATATTTATATATATATATATATATATATATATATATATATATATATATATATATATATATATATATATATCCTGATAATCCCTTGAATATTCATTTGAATATATTTATTTGTATAGGAGTTATTGAATGCGCAGCTGAAAATATCACCTGGTCAACCAACCCAACGCCCACCACACTCCAAAATCTAAGGTTAGGAATGAATAAGATACGGGTTTGATGAGATAAATTTAGCATTTCATATAAAGTAACTCTCTTCGTTCGCGACAATTATTATTATTATTATTATTATTATTATTATTATTATTATTATTATTATTATTATTATTATTATTATTATTATTGTTGTTGTTTTTGTTATTATTATTATTATTATGAATGAATGAATGATTTGAAGTTCGCTGGCATTCTGACATCGAAGGTCGTTGACGCCTATAACTTTTATTATGAATAAAGTTTAGAAAAATATTCAATTAAAACCAAAAAAGTAATAAAGTTATAAAAGTTAAATAGCCTTACGAAGACCTGCTTCTAATATAAATTTGAAAATGCTACTAACATTGTATGAGACATCATGTCCAAGGATCTTGGCAAGGATGAACCTGCCATTCTCACCCCGAGCCTCAAACAGATATCTATTATTATTATTATTATTATTATTATTATTATTATTATTATTATTATTATTATAATAATAATAATAACAATAACAATAACAATAACAATAACAATAATAACAATAATAATAATAAAAATAATAATAATAATAATAATAAAAATAATAATAATAACAATAATAATAATAATAATAATAATAATAATAATAATAATAATAATAATAATAATAATAATTATTATTATTATTATTATTATTATTATTATTATTATTATTATTATTATTATTATTATTATTAATAATATAAACAACGTTTCTGACATTATCCCCGACCAGGTTCCATGTTGTTAAGAATATATTTGTACAAAACAATTAAAAAAAAAAATACAAAATATAAAGAAACAATGAGTTAATTCTAATTAGTATTAGAATTTCAGTTAAAATTCCTTTCTGGTGAAGGCAGAGTTATCCAAGTTTAAACCACGTTAATTCCTATTTTCAGTAAAACAAAATTCCAGCATTATTAAGTTAGTCTTAAAAAGACTTTTCTATAAATATCAAAATCCACATGGCTAAAATTGTTATTACAAGAGCCATGGCAATGGTCTTTTATAGAAGATTAAGGAGGTTTACCTTGTGGTAGAAGGGTCCTGCTTTATGTCCTAAGTTTTGTAAGACAACATATTGTTGAACTACCCACGTATGCGAGTTTCTCATTACTCTGCTTACTGCCAAAAACATCAGCCAAACGGTTACGGTTTCCTTTAAACAGTGAGCGAAGGAATATCTGGTTTATGTAAAGTAGGAAATATTAAATCTATACTAAAGAGTGCAGATTTAAGAGTAGACTACTATGTATGTTTGAGTCGTTGTACTAGAAATGGTTTCTTTATTGGTCAAATTGCATTCTTTTCAGCAGAAGCGTAAATTCTGAGTAAAATTTCTTAGCTGAGTATAGATGTTTAAGTCACTGTCAGCAGAGTAACGGAAGGAAATTAAGATGCCTGTCCTATGATCTAAGTCTAGTTTTTATGACGTGGCATAGGTCTTAGCTAGATATGTGCTACGCATCATAAGGAACTGGCTATCCTTTGATGTATCTCGACAACGAATCCTCTTTGGATTTAGTCAGTCTATGGAAAGAGAGCATGACAGAATGGCACCCCATCCCGGACGTAGCAGGGTGCCAAGAATCTCCAGGTTTACAAATACCAAAGATAAACTGAGAATTGGTAATCGGAATGTTAGAACTATGAATCAGATTAGGAAGTTACAGCACGTGGAGAATGAATTTATGAAATAAGTTTTGGATATCTTAGCCCTAACTGACACACGTAGGGGAATAGGTAAGGAAATCTTACACCAAGGAAATATATATACAGTATATATATATATATATATATATATATATATATATATATATATATTTATATTTTTATATATATATGTGTGTGTGTTTGTATATATATATATATATATATATATATATATATATATATATATATATATATATATATATATATATATATATATATATATATATATATATATATATGCGTGTGTATATATATAATACATATATATATATATATATATATATATATATATATATATATATATATATATATATATATATATATATATACATATAAGTGATAATACCCCAGATATTTATGTGTAAACTCATACATTATATTTTCGAAGTAATGAATTGGTTAAAATTAGTTACATATTTCTTGTAGGACTAGGATATTTTAAAAGTAACTGATGTGAATTTATTAAAAAAAAAAAAAAAAAAAAAAAAAAAGATAGATATTGATTCATTTAAACATATATCATCCATCGTTTGTGGGTCTTGCAACATCAAACAGTCCAAAACCTATACTACAAAACGACGGAAAAAACAGGTAACGAAATAGAAACATCAACTATTTCATGTGAAGAGAGCAATTTATCAGCATCCTTATACATCAAAGGGTAATATATTGAATGTCTGATGCAGATAGGGAAGTTCCTCTCACTTATATTCGAGTTTTCAATAACATTTTGTATATTTACGGCCGTGGAAAATATAGCAAAAATTCACTAAAGTTACAAAACAGAAATACTTGATTTGAAAAAAAATACTTTTGCAAATGACTGTTTAAAGTTACAGCTATGTATTTCTTCACTTGCAGTGAGGGACCCAAAGGATCCATATTATGGAACCGATAAACAAAATAGAACTCCAAAGGTGTCCAAGATTGGAGAAATGATAAGTAAATAAGTAATGCTATATTCACACTCTAACTACCGAATCAAGATTGCCTTTCTGTACAGAAAAATTCCAAATAATAACCTTAGCACAATCGTATCCCCTTCCCAACACCCAGCTTTTAATTCTAACTTTACCACAGAGTTTCCTGTTTATGGGATATCATCTTTTGACAACCTCTTGTATTCTTAAACCTCTTTGGAAATATTCTTTTAGGTATGCTCATCTCGTGTCCTACCAGTATATGGATTATTATTATTATTATTATTATCATTATTATTATTATTATTATTCTCAAGACCATTAGCAGCAGCAGCAGCAGCAGCAGCAGTAGTAGTAGTAGTAGTAGTAGTAGTAGTAGTAGTAGTAGTAGTAGTAGTAGTTTTATTAGCCAACCTACAACCTTAGTTGGAAAATCAGGATGCTGTAAGTGCAAGGGATCCATCAATGAAAAAATAACCCAGTGAAGAAAGTAAATAAGGAAATAAATAAACTATATGAGAAGTAAGCAAATAATTGAAATATTTTCTTTTTGAACTGTAAACATTATAACATATATTTCATATATAAAGTATGAAAAGAGACTTATGTCATCTTGTTCAAGATAAATACATTTGCTATAAATATTAACCTTGGAAGTTCTACCGAATAAACTACCCGATAAGGAAGATCATTCCAAAGCTTGGTCACAGCTTAAATAAACCTTCTAGAATACCGTGTAGCATTGAGGGTCATGATGGTGAAAGGATGACTGCATGCCTAGTATTGCAAACAGGATGGCACTCTCCGGGAAGATCTTAATGTAAAGTATGACCAGAATTATGAAAAATCTATTGCAAAATGCATAATGAACTAATTGAACGACGGCGCCAGAGATTAATATCTAGATCAAGAATAAGAATTTTAATAAACCGTAAGTTCCTGTACAACAAATGAAGATGAGAATCAGCAGCTAAAGACCAGATATTAGAACAATGCTCGAAACAGTGTAGGATGAGAGAATCAATCGAAACAACGTAGGATGAGAGAATTAAAACACTTTTTCTGAATAGACTGATCATCGAAAATATTACAAGGCTTTCTCAATAAGTGATTTTTTTCTGCACAATTGAAGAAAAACAGACTTAATGTTCTTCTCAAGAGTAAATTTGCTGTCGAGAGTTACACCTGAAATTCTAAAAGAAACATTATCAATGTATGTTGCGGAACAATTGTCCTTAGCCTACTTGAAATCATACTTTGAGTTTGTTAAGATTTAACTTCATGCGCCATAACTTGCACCACGCTCTAATATTAACTAGATCTCTATCCATGGACTCAGCAACCCTAGATCTACACTCAGAAGAAGGAATTGATGCAAATAGATTAGAATCATCTGCATATGCAACGAGCTTACTTCTTGCCTAAGTATATGTCATGAGTATATAATATGAAAAGTAATGGGCCTTGAACACTACCCTGAGGAACACCAGATATCTCATTCCTGTACTCACTCAGGTGCCTATAAACAACACCTCCTTACAATCTATAGCTTAGAAATTCAATAATGGGGCTATGAAAAGACCTACCCACTACCAATTGTTTGAGTTTGAAAACCAGGGCCTTAGGATTAACACAGTCAAAGGCAGCACTAAAGTTAAGGCCAGTCATTAGAACTTCCTGACCAATATCAAGTGGATTATCATAATACTACTTTCACCTTCATTAACTTTTTAAACATATATTTGAAATAGCTTGGCACTTCTCGACATGTTTGCCGGTCTAATATCACGTAGAGGTAATAGCACTACTAATCACACCATGGTTCCTTAAGATTTTGTTTATTTCACATAATAACCATATCCTGTTTAACACACACACTTGCACTTTCAAAGAGATTCTTGAAATAAATTTATAATGTATATACCCATGACAAATGGGTAGCACTATATATCTAATGGAATACTTTAACACTACCTGAATCTCGCATTCACCGAAATATCAGATTGCATACTGTAAATATAGATTGCATACTGTAAATATTTTCTATCAAGTAAGAAAAAGAAATGGACACGGGCACGATATATATTGGAAACGACAGATAATGTATAGGCATTAAGAATGACAGAAGGGGACCTAGAGATTGCGAAAGAAGCAGGTACAGGAAAAACAGGCGATTGTTTGACAAGCTAAGAAAAATTACGGGTATAGACTGGCATAGAAACCTTATAATCATTCACAATTGAAAGATGTGGTTTAGGCCTTTATCCTGCAAGGGACTAGTTACGACTAATGATAATAACAATGATGATGATGAGATATATCGTTCACTCCTATTATCACAACATTTACAAACAGCTCCCCTTCTCAATTAAAAAAAGCATTTTATTATTTGCCAAAATAAGTATAGAGAAGTTCACGCCTGTCCCTACCAACTACATACACCTCAATTCATAATACGAAATCCCATATTTATTCAGCAATTAACGAAATGTATCTAATGGAATCCTGTCACATGAACTGATTCTCGCATTCACCGAAATTTAAGTTTATAGATATGTATCGATCATTCCCTTTTATCATAAAAAAATATTTCAAATCACCCGCAATTTAAAAGTTTTCATTATATGTCAAAATCAACTTGCGGACATGTACGTTAATTTCAATTATTGTAAATAATTCTAGTCTTTCTCTTTACATTTCTCCTCTAAATACTCTTCAATAGTTTGTGCTTTCAATATACTGCATATATTCACATTGCCTCTACTACCACTGAAGGATTATTGATTAAAGAAAAGAACCAAAAACAATCTATTATCAGCAGAGTTCGAAAAATAAAGATTACATATCATTATCCGTCAACGGATTTCTTACTTTTATTGACGTGAGAGAGAGAGAGAGAGAGAGGAAGAGAGAGAGAGAGGAGAGAGAGAGAGAGAGAGAGAGAGAGAGAGAGATTAGATTGCGAAAGAGAAGAAGAAAATTGAGAGAGACGGAGAGAGACGAGGAGAGAGAGGAGAGAGAGAGAGAGAGAGAGAGAGAGAGAGAGAGAGAGAGATTAGATTGCGAAAACAGAAGAAGAAAATTGAGAGAGAGAGAGAGAGAGAGAGAGAGAGAAGAGAGAGAGAGAGAGAGAGAGAGAGATTAGAATGCGAAAAGAGAAGAAGAAAATTGAGAGAGAGAGAGAGAGAGAGAGAGAGAGAGAGAGAGAGAGAGAGAGAGAGAGAGAGAGAGAGAGATTAGATTGCGAAAAGAGAAGAAGAAAATTGAGAGAGAGAGAGAGAGAGAGGAGAGAGAGAGAGAGAGAGAGAGAGAGAGAGAGAGAGAGAGAGAGAGAGAGATTAGATTGCGAAAAGAGAAGAAGAAAATTGAGAGAGAGAGAGAGAGAGAGAGAGAGAGAGAGGAGAGAGAGAGAGATGAGAGAGAGCGAGAGAGAGAGAGAGAGAGAGAG
>NC_090744.1:82050109-82052609 GCF_036898095.1 Palaemon carinicauda | reverse complement strand
ATCTCAATGCCCTTGACCGATAAAGAACTCCAAGAATTCTTGCCAGACATCATTGCCATTACTCAACACCTATATGCCTCCCTCAAAGGTAAGCTAAAGGACCTAAAGACCTAAAGACTAAAAAAGAACTACATTTCAAGAAGCGGCTTTCTGCAGTGCAAAGAACGCCCTATCAACCGCTGATGTTCTCACTTATCAGGAACCACATGACCCTCTTCTACTTTCCACAGATGCCAGTAGCATAGGTATTGGTGCAGTACTTGAGCTGGTGGTCAACGGCTTGCCTCATCTATTGGCCTTTTTCAGTAGAAATTGTACAAGGCAGAATCCAGGTACTCTACATATGACCAGGGAAGGCTGGCAGAGCATTTGGCTGTCCATTACTTTCAGCATTTCATAGAATGTATGCCCATCGTTATTTGCATGGACCACATGCCTCTGGCCCATATCTTCACTTGATAGTCCAATGCCTGGCCCGCCTGTTAATGCCGACATCTCTCCATCGTATCTGAACACAATTGCACCCTTAATGGCTCCAGGGCCACCCTCCTCTTTGATGTCAGTACAGGTAGACCACGACCATTGATACCTTACCCCATGTGCTGTCAGGTGTTTGATTTCATTCATGGCCTTTCACATCCATTGTGCCTATATACTGCACAGCTTCTGAAGACGAAGTTCATTTGGCACGGCATTATTAAGGATGCAGAGGATTGAGTCTGCCCGTGTACTTCATGACAAACTTCAAAAGTATATCGATACACAGATTCAGGAGGGGGCACCTTTCCTTAAACTCAGTATCCTTTTCCCCACATTCCCATTGACATAGTAGGTCCCCTACCAACATCACAAGGACATTATTACCTGTTTATCATCATGGACTGCTCGACTTGTTGGCCTGAAGCCATCCTCGTACAAACTGCAATGTCCGCCTCATGTACATATGCTTTACTCTCACAGTAGATAGTGAGATTTGGTATCCCCAAGCATATCATTTCTGACAGAGATACTGTTTTAACCTCTCAGTTGTGGACATCATTAGCAAATCTCCTGGGCATCGCTCTACATCAGACAACCACCTACAGCACTGCATCCAACATAATTGTTGTATGTTTTCATAGCACCCTCAAAGGTGCTTTGTTGTCCCAATGCAATGACTCCAGCTGGTTTACACTGCTTCCTCCTGTCTTCCAGGGACGAAGGACCACTCCTAATGATACCCTGTATGTCTTGGCAGCATAAATGCCAAATTTTTCCAATCAGCAACCTCATCCGACAATCTCCAACGTCTACGTCATGTTATGGGAAAATTTACCGCCAAACATGCGAGCTCCCACTGAAGCAACAAATACCGACAGCTTTGTAAAAGGCATTCTTACTTAACATTCGTAGAAAAGAAGACTGGGTCTCCATTGATCGCCTTAAAACTTCATATCTCCTGATAGGTAACGCATGTACAGTGTCATTTAAGTGTGGAAGCCATGTACCACATGTTTCATACATGCTCGTACACTGTAATGGTATTTCTTTATTTTTTCAATGTATCCTCCCAATGTACTAATAACAGAACCTGTTTAGGCTGGCTTTTTTCATACATTAGTTGGTTTGAATTTTCTGACGGTCTTGCGTGCAAGTCCTTGTATATAAGCTCATTGTCTGTTTAGTAAAGTTTAGTTGCATTTCTCTCGCTTCCCTCTTATAGCCTAACAGCCTATTCACACATTAGTGTCGTTTTCTGTTTTAATTGATTCAACGAAACGAAGTGTTAACTTAGTGTTCATGAAATGAAGTACTAAACTGTTGATTGAAATCAACTGTATAATTTGAACGTGTCATCTGCTTGTAGCAGCACATATGCAACTTTTGTATTTTCTAACAAAATATGATCCATCTCTTGATATTTCTCACAGGCATGTGGATTAAGGTTTATAAACCTGCTTGATACTATTTTATATGTATTAAGGGATGAATGTGTACGAATTATATATAATATATTTTTCAGAATTATAATAAAACTATATTTTTGTAAGCCCTCTGCATTATATGATCTTTTGAATTGTTTTCGTATAAATCTCTTACCACGACGAGTTTGGTCATTATTCCTGAAACTATTTAAGTCATAGATTCTAACAAAATATAAATTAGAGCATTTCTGATAATTGATTATCCTGATTGATTTTCTGAGCCTATAAAACAACAAGCCTAACCAATTTGCCGTCCGAACAATTGACCTGAGTTTGTGTTGTGGTGTTATATGATAATTAAGTCAAGATGGCAGAATTGAGGGAACTTATTGATATTGGTCAAACCTTATGTTATGAGTGTATGACCGAGAGGAAAAAGAAAGAGGAACAAAGAGATGAAAAAGCAGGGAAAACAAAATAATTGGTATAAGAGAGAGAGAGAGAGAGAGAGAGAGAGAGAGAGAGAGAGAGAGAGAGAGAGAGACTTTGAAAGGTTGCAGATGAGGTTGGAATTGGAAAGACAGTAACGGATGTCT
>NC_090744.1:82030109-82035109 GCF_036898095.1 Palaemon carinicauda | reverse complement strand
AGGTTTCTAATTTTCTTACAATATGGTTTTTTAGTCGTTTAACTATTTTAACTATTATTTTCCGCATATTTTCCGCTCGCTTAGCTGGTCTAACTGTTATTTTCTGCACATTAGCAAGAAGAGGTTCTTCTTGCACTTGCTGGAGAATTGGTAAATTTACTCCATTATGCAAATGGGTTTGTGGTAGTTCAAGGCCAGCTGGTTACCACCCAGTTTCCATAACTCACGTATTATTATATAAAGTTTTTGAAAGGCTTTTGGCAAAATGTCTAAATAGCATTATTGAAGGTATTCATCTGTTCCCTAGTTGGCCATTTGGCTTTCGTAAAGATCTTGGAGCATGTGATGCCTTTACAATCTGCAGTGATGTACAGAAATACCTTGATTATATCCAGAAAGTTTGTATAATTGGCCTTGATTTTAGTGTAGCCTTTGGCCGTGTTAATCCTGCGGCCCTTGTTTTCAAATTCAATCAGTTCGGAGTGGGTGAGTCTTTTCTTAGACTCACTATTGAGTTTATAAGTAATAGATTCCAAAGTCTTGTTGAATGGCCCCATAGTGCATATAGAAATGTAATAGCTGGTGTTCCTCAACTCAAGGTAGTGTTCTTGGCTTATTACTTTTCATAGTATATACACATGACATGCGATTCGGCCTAGAGCAAGCTCGTTGCATAAGCAGAATAAGATTTTTTTAAATTTTTTAACTATCGGTCGAATCAAGAAGACTACTGACTAAAACTTCTATTTTTAGCTGCAAAAAAGCTGATAGGTTCATTATTTTGCGTTTCAGATGAGCATTGTTCACGTTTGCATGGAGGATTTGCTAAACAATATTTGGAACTTCAAACGTGTGAAACATTTTTTTTCCAAAAGTACTTTTAACTTTGATATGGCCAAACTCATAGCTCCAGTTACATTCCTTAGGTTATGGATGAAATTTATTGACAGCGATGTTCAGGTAAAAAATGGCATTATTATCCCATTCCTGCTTCTCAACTTTGATAGATGGGCACCTTTTTAGTGTATCCTCTTCGTAAAACTCAGAGATCCTAAAATAAATTATTCCCTTGGCAGGGTTAAAATTGTAGAAAGGAAAAACTCTCAATGACATCTGATTAATTGATTTTAGGTTTTCTGGCATCCTGTCAATAGCATCTGCAGGAGGTGCACCATCTGCAGCAGTCGATGTAAAATTGCTCACTAACATTGCTTGTGTTTCATTGTTAGCTTTGGCCATCAGACTATGGTCATAATGTTTGAAGTTTCCTTGTGGAATGCTATTAACTTTCTTTTATAAATATTCATAACCCCTGATACATAATGACATCCTTCCCTTTATGAGGAAAGCTACCAAAATATTTCAAGTATTTTACTAAGAGCCCTTTCCTTAAGTTTATTATACAAGGCCAAGCACTAATGTATATAAATTTAGTTAAATTCAGAATTTATTACATTTAAGAGAATGTGAAATTTCACATAACATATATTTTTAACAACCTTTACATATGATGTATAATCTTACTTTTGGAAGGGTTAGTATAAGTATTATAAGCCTCGAAATCTTGTTAGTCTTTTGAAAGCTTTAATATTATTCTTCCAATCTCTCCAAAAGATTTCAATAAATTGAACATTTCTTTATAATTAACACTGAAGAATACCAACACAAATAAAGCTCTTACGTTTTCAATTATATAGCAAAATTTTACATCCCCTGGTATCCTAGTGAAGATTGAATAACATGTCCCCTCGTGCAAACACTTAAAATTTGCGTGATCAAATTTTGTTTTTTATTTTTTTTTCTTTGTGCTTTTATTATCAAAAGGAAAAAAAGATGTGGGAAAACTTGATGTAAGAGAAAATACCTTTGCCGTCAGCAGTAGAGGTTGTCAGTAGTTTTAAGGAACATGAGCCGATTCAGGGATAGGAGAAAATGTGTCATATGTTAATCATTTAGGAGGTATCGTAATAATAAAATTGAACAAAACTAATGGCAAAAAATTATTGAAGGAAAGATTTTATTAGACTATCTGACACCCTAACAGAGACCCCATTAGTCTTTCTTGGAATTAATTCCTCTACCAATGACACCAGTGAGAGCATACCCGAAAACGTCCATTCTATACATTACCCCAAAGGGATGGTACTCCCATGATTAGCCCATTACTGCCCATGGTCGTCTTTTTTTAAGACCAAAAGGCTAATTTATCATATTTCAATAATTCCTCCACTTTTCAGAAATATCTTTGGTTAGTCATAAAAAACAAAGTCTCTTTCAAATATATCAGATACTGTCTGATGCATATTGGAAACACTGAGGTCTCAGTTTTCAGTATAAAATAGAAATCTCAAGGATAACGATCGACTCAGTTTCATATATCATTCAAGCATTGTTTTCTAGTAAGTAGTACTTATATGTAACCCATATTTGTGTATAGGATATATGCATGTTTTGAATGACTTATAAAGCCAGGAAAATACACCAGGCTATAAGTTTGGTCCTTAAATAAGGAACATGCTCACTCTACATTCCATTTTAGCCATTCTCTGTGGCTGTTGCAAACGAAGAGAAAATGGTTTGCAGAATCAGACTTTTTTATACTAAAACATTTTGTATATATACAAAGATCTGAAAATATATTTTCATTTATTATATATATCTTTTTTATATTTTCAGATACCCTCCCTTAGCTTTGAACCATCCAGTCAAGTCATTCCGTTCTCTTCATGGTGCAGTAAATTATGTAGAAGAAAATGACTCTCCTAGCGATGTAAACTTTATTGATATAGTTGAGGTTCCTCCAATAGTAAGTTAACTAACTGATGAAGACGACTTTGATAATGAGATTTTAGATGACGAGAACCGAGATCCGACCATTATCTTGCAGGATGTGCCAGGGAGTGTTGAACCTCACCGGTATGATAATGGAGAAGAACCAACACAATCAAAAAGAAAAAGAAAGGAAAGCTCAGATTTTTCTTGGAAAAAGACTGAACCTTATTTTTCGAGAGTTGCATCACCAAGTACTGATGGAGCAGATGAAAGAGTGAAATTATTGAAATATGGGGTATGCAGAAAGAGCCCAGTTGATATTTTTTTAACTCTTTCCTGAGGAGGATTTACTAAGTGAAATATGCAAAGAATCTGTCACTTATGTCACAGAAAAATGTGCATGATTTTAGTCTCTCATCAAACTGCTTGAAAAATAACTATGGATATCTCCTTGTTTCAAAATACCACAGACTACCAAGTGAACGGCATCATTGGAGTCTGGATGAAGACCTTGAAAACAATGCCAAAAAACACATTTCTAAACATCAAAAAGGTTTTTTTTTTTTCTCTTTTTATTATAATGAAACCGCTGAAAGCTGCAACGATGATAAAGGATTTAGAATTAGACCTCTAGCTAATGTTCTGAATCAGAAATTCAAGCAGTTTGGAATATTCTCTAATCAACTATCAATAGAGGAACAAATAGTGAGATAATATGAAATATGTTCTCTAAAGCAGTTTATAAGAGGTAAACCAATTATATTTGGTTTCAAATAAAAGTACTCCCGACACCAACTACAATGACAGTCTAGGTTCAAGAGTGGTTTTATCAGCCATCTAGATAACCCAAATGATCATGGAACTAATGCTGATAACTTTTTCTGAAGTCATAACCTATTTGTACAACTGAAATCCTTAGAAATCAGAATCAGAATTACTGTACGCGCAAACAAGACATCAGGATGTCCCTTCAAGGATGATAGGTCCCTAAAAAGGGATAATCTTAGATCGTTTGACTACAAATTTGAAGAAAAGGAAAAGCTCTATTTTTGAAAATGGCACGACAACAGCATTATCACAATTGCTAGTAAGCATCCGTCTTCCACCCCCGTTGGAGCTTCAAAAATATGGTCAACCAGCCATGGGAAGGAAATACTTGCTCCTCAACCAATTCTCATATCAGAGTACAATAAGTATATGGGAGAAGTGTACCACTTACACTGGCTTATTCAGAAGTATTGCATCACCGTTAGATCTAAGAAATGGTACTTTCGTCTATTTACAAGTTTCCTTGATACTTTAATGGTATTTTCCTTGATTAAAAATTGTTTTGCAAATGGAAATACTATGACAAGAATAGATTTCAAGAGGTCAGTTACAAAAGCATATTTGCTATTATCATCTGATTCCGATCTCAAAAATTCTGGACGGCCAAAGGTATTTTCTTCAAAAGTAATACCAGAAATTACATTTTCTACTAGACATATTCTTGATCGAAAAAAGGGATGGAAGCAATTAAATGTGCCTTTTGCAAAAAGAAAGTTTCTAAGCAATGCAAAAAATGTAATGTTGGTCTTCATATTGATGACTGTTTCAACAAATGGTATTCAAAGTAATCTGTATTTGAGATAGTTGAGAAAAAAGTAATATGCATTATATTTGTATTAAGAAATAAATAAACAAAATAAATCTCTATTTTTATTTTCTTCTCGGTAGTCGATAATTTACTATAGAAATATTTTTTTTTTTTAATTAAGGTACTGATAAAAAGGACCAAACAAAAAATATTTTTCTTTATTGAATTAATGTAATGAATTTTTTTTGTATGTTTAGTATTAAATAACCCTGTACAAATTGAGGATTTTGGGGAAAAAAATTCAAGAAAAAAAATTTGCCACTAATCTGTGTTAGGCAAGTCCGCCTGATGGGACTGGGAGCTTTACAAATACAAAAACTTACCCCCTTTGATCATAGTGGTAGAAAAAAAATACAGAAAGAATGATGAAAGTCCTATCAGGGAAATCAGCTCATCCCTAGAATCCATGGGTCAGTTTCTTAAAGAGATAGTCTCCATAACAGTATGGGAAAGTTGTCATTTCTGAGATACAAACATCACCGGGTGATTGGCATAACCAAGACAACTCTCACAATTTACTTTAGAAATAATATCAATGCCAGCAACGACAAACGTTCCCAATGTCCTGGACAGTGAATATAATTTGAGAAGC
>NC_090744.1:82010109-82020109 GCF_036898095.1 Palaemon carinicauda | reverse complement strand
TATCAGAGTCTGTGACTTACCTCAATGCTCCGAAACCAACCCCTGGAGGTATGCGGAGCATATGGCCATGATGAATGGGAAGCTGTATATCTCTGAGAAGATGGGGGCCAAACCCCTCGAAGATATCCAATTCTGGCCTAACATATCGGCATACCAAGAATGTTAAGTGAGATTGGGGGATTAACCTGCCTCTCGTGAGGAGATGGAACCACAAGAGGTCATGATCTTTGAGCATGACAAGGCGCAGGATCTCTTATCCAAGTCCTTAAAGAAATCAGTTTACACCAACTCTAAGGTTTCAGCTTTGAGCAAGAAGCATCCTGCCGTCGTTGCTCCTTCCTCCGGAGCTTTCCCCTTATAGGTGAAAGCTCTCAACTCTGGGCTGAAAGCAGTTGATGCAGGCAAACCATGCCCAGTGCTAGAGGAATGCAGACCATTATCTCTAGCCATGCCTACGTGCAAGAAGGAATGGAACGAGGTTCATCTAACCTTTTCAGTCTCTAAACTGGATCTGGAGATAGCAGGTCAACAGTTCAATGAGAACCTTCCAAAACTGCCAGAACATCTTTTGAGAAGGGAACAGGAGACAATAGAGAAACTAGCCGCCACTTTGTCTCTTCAGAACTGTGTGGAGATATGCACAGGCCTTTCCAATACACCAGATATGTACATGGTACTAGCCAAGAATCATATGGCTACCCTTGTTAAGGACATGTACGCTTTCGTTAAGGCCAGGAGGGCCTGTAGAGAGCATGTGTTTGCCGCTGCAACAGTCAAACATGAGCCCAGGAAACTGATCACTTCATATATCTGGGGCAAGGACCTCTTCCCAAAAGAATTGGTTCAGGAGGTCATCGCAAAAGCCACCACGAAGAATAGGAACCTTCTCCAGATGTGGGGCATGTCTTGCTAGAGAAAATCTTCCTCAGATGCTGGTCCCCAACCGAAAAAATAGGAAGACAAAGAAGCCAGGCAGACCTGCACAGCATCAAATCATGACCGTGACCACAGTGCCCCAAATGGTAGCCCAGCCACAAACCACCTTCCAAATGGTGTCCCAGCAGCTGGTAGCTCAGTCGCCTGTGTTCAATACAGGCTTTGAGAGGCACACGACCACCTTTCACCCCAGAGGTAGAGGCTCAAGAAGAGGCTCCTCAAAAAACCCCTCAAGGGGTAGAGGAGGATGTAGTCAAGGTAGCAAACCCTAAAGAACATCTCAGCAATGAGATACTCCAAGTAGGAGGAAGACTCTTCCACTTTCGGGATCGTTGGACCTTCGATCCCTGGGCCCACAGCCTAATCAAAAATGGACTCGGCTGGAAATGGAACAAAATTCCACCCCCTCTTCCTCAATTCTTCCAACACTCCACCCCCTTATTGGAAGAATATACCTCAGAACTCTTGAACAAAAAGGTAATAAGGAAAACGAAGTCCATCAAATTCCAGGGAAGGCTGTTTTGCGTTCCCAAGAAGGACTCGGATTGTAGACTTTATCCATTCAACATGTTCATGAAGAACAACAAGTTCTGGATGCTTGCCTTGAAACACATAAGGACCCTGTTACCGAAAGGGGCGTACACAGTCTCGATAGACATGGCGGATGCTTATTGGCACCTACCAGTCACCCGGCCCCTCTACTCCTACCTAGGATTCAGGCTACAGAAGGCAAAATGTGCCTTCACAGCCATGTCCTTCAGACTAAACATAGCCCCAAGGATATTCACAAAACTTGCAGACACAGTTGTCCAACAGCTGTGCTCAGAAGGCATTCAGGTAGCGGCATACCTGGACGACTGGCTGGTGTGGGCAGCATCCAAGACAGCTTATCTGCAGGCAGCCACAAAGGTGATTCAGTTCCTAGAACACCTGGGCTCAAGATCAACCACAAGAAGTCTCGCCTTTCTCCAGCTCAGAAGTTTCAATAGTTAGGAATCCATTGGAACTTGCAGTAACATCGCCTCTCAAGTCCACCGAAGAAGAGGAGAGAAATAGCGGGGTCCATCAGGAGACTACTGGAACTCAAGAAGATTTCAAGACGCTAACAGGAGAGAATACTGGGCTCTCTCCAATTTACAGTAGTGACAGACCAAGTGCTAAAAGCACAACTGAAGATGCGTCAGGAGTCTAGAGAAGATATGCATCAAATGCTCGAAGAGATCAACAAAGATTGACACCGACCCTACTGCGAACGCTCCTAAGGCCATGGTCAAAGGTCAAGAACCTGACAAGAACAATTCCCTTACAACCCCCTTAACCTTCAGTGGTAATTCATACAGATGCCTCACCGGAAGGATGGGGAGGCCATTCCCATCAAAGGAAAGTGCAAGGGAATTGGTCGATCCAGTTCAAGACCTTTCACATCAACATCCTGGAAGCTATGGCAGTCTTCCTAACGTTGAAGAAACTATCGCCTCGCAGATAAGCCCACAGAAGACTGCTCTTGGACAGCGAGGTAATAGTGAATATCTGAGCTGACAAGGCTCGAGATCACCTCACATCAATTATGTGATGTTAGCCATCTTTCGCCTAGCAAGGAAGAAGAGATGGCACTTATCAGCAGTTCACCTGCTAGGGTTCCGCAATGTGACGGCGGATGCTCTATCCAGGCGAAAGCCGATAGAGACAGAATGGTCCCTAGATGCAGACTTATTCTCCTTCATCTTGGAAAAAGTCCCTGAACTGCTGATCGACCTCTTCGCAACGAGCGACAACAAGAAACTGCCTCAATATGTAGCACCTTGTGAGGACCCTCGAGCAGAGGCGATGGACGCCATGTTCCTCGATTGGAACAGATGGAGTCATATCTATCTGTTTCCACCAACGAGCCACATGCTGAAGGTCCTCAACAAGCTGAGATCCTTCAGAGGAACAGCAGCAGTAGTGGCCCCCAAATGGCCCAGAAGCAATTGGTTCCCTCTAGTTCTAGAACTGAAACTGAAGCTGTTTCCTCTACCAACCCCAGTTCTATCCCAACTGGTTCAGAGGTCGACTGTATACGCTTCATACTTGAGAACCAAAAACCTACATCTCATGATTTTCTCGCCCTAGCAGCCAAGAAAAGTTTTGGGATCTCCAAGGACAACATCGACTTTATAGAAGAATACAAGTCAAAGTCAACTAGAAGACAATACGAATCGTTTTGGAAGAAGTGGGTTTCCTTCATGAAAACAATGAAACCGACAGAAATTTCAATAGATTTCTGCCTCTCCTTCTTCATTTACCTTCATGGATAAGGCCTAGCTTCCACCACAATAACTGTGTGTAAGTCAGCTATGACTACACCTCTTCTTTACACCTTTCAGGTGGCCCTTTCAAGCGAAATCTTCAATAAGATTCCGAAAGCATGCGCTAGACTCAAAATAGCAACCCCCCCCCAAAGCCCATATCATGGTCTTTGGACAAAGTCTAGCACTATGCTTCGAATTTGAACAATGAGGATTGTACCCCAAAGAATCTAACACAAAAAGTGGTATTCCTGTTTGCTATAGCCTCAGGGGCTAGAGTCAGTGAAATAGTGGCCTTATCCAGGAACGAAGGCCATATTCACTTCACAGAAGAGGGAGAACTGAACCTTTTTCCCGATCCTACCTTTCTCGCCAAAAACGAGCTGCCCACGAAAAGGTGGGGTCCTTGTGGATTCTCCCCTCTGAAGGAAGAGGTCTCTCTACGTCAAGTAGAGTGTCTTAAGGTCTATCTTCGAAGAACTTCAGACTTCAAGGAGGAACAGCTCTATCCCTAAAACAACTAAGGGCCAAACTCACCTACTTTATTCGCAGAGCGGATCCTGACAGTACACTCGCAGGTCACGATCCTAGAAAAGTTGCTTCCTCGTTGAACTTCTTTCAACACATGGACTTTGATAGACTCCGCTCATATACAGGTTGGAAATCATCCAGAGTCTTCTATAAACATTTTGCGAAGCAAGTGCACGAGATAAAACACTTTATTGTGGCGGCAGGTAGTGTTATAAAACCTGTCGTCTAGTGCTGCGATGAACAGTGGACTGTTTTGGGACTTAAGTGAAATCTAACAGTTTAATTTTACAAAATTGAGTTGCATTTACCAATGAACCAATATATGTATATTCTTTCCTTATAGGTTATGAAATATATGTATACCAACGATACATTTCAAATTATTTGTATATTTTGAATATAAAAATAGAAAAACTATATAAATGTATATGCATCTTATTCGCCCTTAAAAGTACGAATAAAATTGTCAGAGCCTTTTATTTTCCATAAAATAAAATCGTGTAAGTAAAATCTCTGAAAGAACAATCTGCTGATCTCTATAAGTTCCCTCTTGTTCCAACAGAAATACAAACTTTGAAGCCTTATAGTCGAAGTCGACAATTTCCCTGCAGGGAGCAGGAAGCCCTAAGTTAGTTCCAAACTTAGTGGATATGACAAATACTGTAACAGTAATGTCATATATATATGGTCTAGGAGACTATATAAGGAACTCATTCAAAGTAAAGGCACTCATGCAAATCCACAGATGTAGTACATTCAAGTAATTCTCTGGTAAACTTCCATCATGACGACATGTCTGAGCCCAAAAAACAGATTTTGAGCAAAGCGAAAAATCTATTTTTGGGTGATATGGCCATGTCGTCCAGATGGACCCTCTCTTCTTTCATAAGAAGTAAGAAAAAACTATGTAATGAAAGACCCCACCTGAAACTACTCTATCTGCAGCTATTCCTGCTTAAATGCAACAAGGAATAATACGCTTTAGTAGTACTGGGAGGGGATCCATCGGGTAACCTTGATAACGGCTCCCCTTCATTTCGCTACTCTTCCCTCTCAAAGAGTAAAATCTATTTGGGGTGAAGATTGCCATGTGTTGTATCAAGAAATACGTCCCTTGATTTTATGCGATATCCTTAAAGTTGTATTAAGGATACTCACACTAGGAGTTAGAATTCTGGAGACCTATGGTTAATTTTCTGGGAGTATCACTGTAGCTAAATATCCCTTAGAAAGCTGCCTAAAGGAACCTTTCATCAGGACGACATGGCCATATCACCCAAAAATAGATTTTTCGCTTTACTCCAAATCCGTTATATATATATATATATATATATATATATATATATATATATATATATATATATATATATATATATATATATATATATATATATATATATATATATATATATATTATGATTTTAATAAGAATAATAATGTCCATAATGTCAAGATGTATAACAATTTCCATAATAAATATAATTTTGATAATTCTTCGGATAATGATAATATACATAATATTATTAATTTTGAAAATAATGTTGATAATTAGAATTATTTTAATATTAATTAGAATTTAAGGAATAATGATTTTGATAATTTCGATAAGGATTATAATTTCAAGTCAATAATAATAATAAACCTAATAAATTTGTTAATTCTCAAAACTTTAGTAATTCCAATAGAAATCTAGCTAAGATTAGTACATGGTTCTAATTATGGGGCATAAAGTTGAATCCTGACAAGACTCAATGTATGATTGTAAGTAGATCAAGGACAGATCTCAGCATTGATAATGTTCCTTTAAAACTCTGTATGACTTTAAAAATCCTCGTCAGAAAATTTACTTTTGAGAAACATATTAGGTCTGTGTCTTCTTCAATTACACAAGAAATGAGCTTATTGAGAAATTATTTTTAAGATTTTCGGTGATCAATCTATTCTGATTTCTGAAGAGTTTGAATTCTTTCATTTGACCTTATTTTGAGTATTGTTCTCCTTCTTGGTCTTCGGCTGCTGATTCTCATCTTAATTTGTTGAACAGGAACTTACAGTCTCTTAAATTTCTTATTCCTGATCTAGATATTAATATCTGGCACCGTCGTTCAAATAGTTTGTGCGTCAAGATGCCTGAAAACTTTAAACCAATCAATCAGTTAGTTTGTTATGCATGTTGCTTAAGCTTTTTTATAATTCAGATCATTCTTCATATTCAGATATTTACTGACAGTTCCATTCTATTCATAATAATAATAATAATAATGATAATAATAATGATAATAATAATAATAATAATAATAATAATAATAATTATACTACTACTACTACTACTACTACTACTACTACTACTACTACTACTACTACTAATAATAATAATAATAATAATAATAATAATAATAAAAATAATAATAATGATAATAATGATAATAATACTCTTTTTATTGTTCTTTGGCATCACATGGAATCATTAGGTATTACTCAACTTCATGATTCACGTCCTTTTATTTCACGTTTTGGAGTAATGAGCAAGGAATCTAGAATTGTTTAAAACGTAATTAGAATATTGTAAAACGAAAGAGAACCAGGCAGAGATTCGTCCTTGACAATGGTAAGATAATGATGTAAATAGCCTTGTCATTAAGGGATAGAGACCTCATTTATCGAGATGTTTATATAATTACAAATCAAGGAGTCCTGAAAAGCTGTTAATTGCTTTAATCTCATTGGCTCTGGACGCATGAGAGAGAGAGAGAGAGAGAGAGAGAGAGAGAGAGAGAGAGAGAGAGAGAGAGAGAGAGAGAGAGATGCAATCAGATTGAGACCAATAAATAGATCAGGTACAGTTCGATTTCAAGCATTTTTCATGTTCCTTCTTTTATTTTAATAAAACCTTTGTATTCAATCAAATTTAATATCTATATTTGAACTAAATAACATGCATGCAATACGGGCACTAAAGGTTTTAAGAGACGTGGGAGGGCTGTCATGGTATCAACGGGAATACAGAGTTTCATTAAAAATTTAATCTTTTTTACCATTCATAACGCCAAAAAAAAAAAAAGGCGATTCAATTCATTGCCAGAGTTTCCTTAAGGAAACTGACCGACTGATTTGAAATAAAATGATTCATATCAAAGAGATTTTCCTGAGCTGCAACAAAGGCTAACGATGTCCAAAGAGAAAATGTTTATATATGTTTAGCGATTTGATTCTTTTTACTTTAAAACATCAAAAAACCAATACATAACCAGTACGTGGATTTAGTATATTTCTAAAAATAATACATCGTAAAGTCTAGGCGCGGTTATGCAAATTTAAATTAAACCGGTAATGTAGAATTGACTAAACATCTAAATTTATTCTAGATAGTAATTTTTCTCTCCTCTGTAATAACAAGTTCAAAATTAACAGAATATAAAAAAAAAACTGGACCGACGAAACCTAAGGATTGGAGCCTCTAACTCTAGTGACAAATTTTGACGTTTCCTTAATATGGGATTCCATACGTATATTCAGTTGTAGTTTCACAAAGAGAAACCACAAAAATTTGTTTTCAGAATACGAACATTGTCCACTCCAGTTTGAAGTTAAATCTTGGTGTTAGAAAGGATCGAACCTTAGCCCCTTCAAATGAAATGCTAGGTCGCTTCCAATAATGCCAGCAGAGGCTCAAAAGAAGTCGGAACCTATCTGCTAACTACAATTCAGGATTTACCTGGCAAGACATCAGTCTCTTACCAGCGAGTTTTCTTCGACTTCCCGGCCCACTAGGTAACACAATCGAGAGGTTTTAATTCGAATTACCCTTAATGAATCAATATGGATGAAAATCAATACAATGTCGTGCTTATATAAAAAAAAAATCTATATTAAACTGGGATCAAATCGTAGGCACTTCAAATGAAAGGCCAGGTCGCTTCCAACCATGTCACCAAAGGCTCAAAATAAGTTGGTACCTAACTGGTAACTACAATTCATGATTTACATGGCGAGACATCAGTCTCTCACCGGCGAGTTTTCCCTGACTTCCCGGCCCACCAGGTAATGAGTCAATATGGAGGAAAATCAACACAATATCGTGCTCAAATAGAAATAAACGTGTTTTGGCAAAACGTCTTAATAGGTTTGCCAAAGGTAATCATCTGCTCCCTAGTTTGCAATTGGTTTTTTCATAAAGGCCTTGGTGCATATGATGCTCTTACTATCTACAATGGTGTACAGAAATCACTTGATTGTTGTCAGGAAGTTCGTATGATTGACCTTGATTTTAGTGATGCCTTTGACTGTGTTATTCATGTCACCCTTATTCTCAAACTTAAACAGTTGAAAGTGGGTGGGCTGTTTTTTAGCATCACTGTTGAATCTTTAAGAAATAGATCGCAAAGAGTTGTTGTTGATGGGGACGAGGGTAAATCTAGGTAAATGATGTCTGGTTTTCTTCATTGTAGTGTTGTTAGTCCATGACTTTCCATACTATATACACATGACATGTGATTTGGCTTGAAAAACAAGCTGGTAGAATTTGAAGATTATGCTACATGCTTTGCATCAATTCCATCCCTTGAATGTATACCTGGGGTCTCTTAATAGAGATCTAGATGAATTTGATGCATGGTGCAAATTATGGGGCATGAAGTTTAATCCTAACAAAACTCAAAGTATGATTGTAAATAGGTCGAAGACAGTGGCTCCTCAACATCCATATCTCAGCATTAATAATGTTCCTTTAACCCTGTATGACTTTTTTAGATTTTTAGTTGTCATTCTCGACAGCAAATTTATTTTTGAGAAACAAAGCAGGTCTGGGTCTTCTTCAATTCCACAATCAAATGGCTTATTGAAAACTCGTATAAGATTTTCGGTGATCAATCTATTCTGAAAAAGTGTTTTAATCATTTCACCTTACCTTGTTTTGAGTATTGTTTTCATGTGTGGTCTTCAGCTGCTGATTCTCATCCTAATTTGTTGAGCAGAAACTTACGAGCTATTAAATTGTTATTACTGATCTAAATATTATTTTCAGGTACAGTCGTTCAATTAGTTCGTTGTGCATGTTTCATAATATTTTTCGTAATTCTAACCATTCTTTACATTCAGATCTATCTGGACAGTTCCATCCTGTCCGTAATACTAGGCATGCAGTTAATTCTAAAATTCATGCTTTCTCCACAATGAGGCTGAATACTACACAGTATTCTTGAAGTTTTATTCCAGCTGTGACGAATATGTGATATTATCTAAAAATCGGGTAGTTGAATCGGTAGAACTTCAAAAGTTCAAACTTGCAGGAAAATCCTGAACTGCAAGCAACAGTTAAGTTCAGACTTCTTTTAGAGCCTCTGGTGGAATGGTTGGAAGCGACCTGGCTTTTCATTAGAAGGGGCTAAGGTTCGATCCCAAGTATGAGATAAAAATTTATTTCTTTTTGAACATGATATTTTGTTGATTTTCATCCAGATTGACTCATTAGGGGTAATTCCAACTGAAGAAACCTATCAATTGTGTCACCGAGTGGGCTGGGAAGTAGGGGGAATTTCGCTGGTAAGAGACTGATATTTTGCCAGGTAAATCCTGAACTGCAGGTAGCAGTTAGCTTCAAACTTCTTTTAAAGCCTTTGGTGGGATGGTTGAAAGTGACCTGGCCTTTCATTTGAAGGGGCTAGGGTTAAATCCAAGATATGAGGTAGAAACTTATTTCTATTTGAACACGATAATGTGTAAATTTTTATCCATATTGACTCATAAGGGATAATTCCAACTAAAAAAAGCTATAGATTTTGTCACTTGGTGGCCCAGGAAGTCAGGGAAAACTCGCTAGTAAGAGACTGATGTTCCGCCAGGTAAATCCAGAACTGTAGGTAGCAGTTAGGTTCCAGTTTCTTTTAGAGCCTCTGGTGGCATGGTTGGAAGCAGCCTGGCCTTTCATTTGAAGGGGCTAATGTTCAATCTCAAGTATGAGGGAGAAATTTATTTCTATTTGAACACGATATTTTGTTGATTTTCATCCATATTCCAACTTAAAAAAGCTATCAATTGTATCACTTGTTGGGCGGGAAGTCAGGGTAAACTCGCTGGTTAGAAACTGATATTTCACCAGGTAAAGCCTGAAGTGCAGGTAGTAGTTAGGTTCAGATTTTTTTAGAGTGTCTGGTGGCATAGCTGGAAGCGACCTGGCCTTTCATGTTAAGGGGCTAGGGTTTGGTCCCAAGTATGAGGAAGAAATTTATCTCTATTAGAACAGGATA
>NC_090744.1:81992609-82000109 GCF_036898095.1 Palaemon carinicauda | reverse complement strand
ACAATTCAGGTAGATTTTAAAATGAAATCTCGTTTGGAGCAAAGAAGCATATACCCATCAAAAAGAGATATGGCTCTGTTATAACAACATAAGATGAAGAAAGACAACGTTGGATGGAACACTTCAGTGAGGTTATGAATAGGAGATATGAAAGGAATAATTTGACTGATATACCGGAAGCTGATGAAGACCTTGATGTGCCCAGGAATGAATTCAATGTGTTTGATGTCGAAGCTATCCTAAAAAAAAATGAAGGGATGGAAAGCCCCTGGATACGATGGAATAGATACTGGCCAAAATTGAAGTGACTCCCAGACTACTTACAAAATTATTTTGTAGAATGTGATACGAAGAGGCAACACCTGATAAACTGGAGTTGGGAATGAGAAAAAAGACCGGAATGATTGCAATAATTACAGTGGCATAACACTTACGTTATTTATTATTAATATATATATATATATATATATATATATATATATATATATATACACACACACACACACATATATATATATATATATATATATATATATATATAAATATATATATATATATATATATATATATATATATATATATATATATATACATAAATATATATATATATATATATATATATATATATATATATATATATATATATATATATATTTATATATATATATATATTTATATATATATATATATATATATATATATATTAATATATATATATATATATATATATATATATATATATATATATATAGTATGCTTATTCTAAAGAGACAGGGGTGTAAGATTGATAAAAACCTGAGAGATGATCAAGCAGGATTTAGTCAAGGTAAAAGTTGCACTGATTAAATTTTCTTTTTGAGACATGTTCACCAATGCGTAGGATATAAAATCCCGTTTTTTATTGCATTTGTGGACTATGAAAAAGCCTTTGATATTGCACCTGCCAATTTTGTGGATATTCCTGTGTCATTATGGAATTCCTCTCAAATATATAAATTTAATTTAGTCTGTTCATGAGCATAGCAAGTTCAAAGCTTATATCAACGGAGTCTCATCAAAGGAATTTCCGGTGAACAATAGAATACTCCAAGGGAATGTGTTGTTACCTATGTTGTTTATACTCCTCATGGACTTTTTAATGGCCAGAACAGTCAGAGATGGTGAAGGATTGGAATGGATTGGTGATAGGAATTTAACAGAGCTAGAGCCTGCTAATGATGCTGTCCTTGTTAGCAGAACACAAAAGTATTTACAATGCTTGCTTACTAAAATGCATGAAATATAACACTTGGTAGGACTGAAGGAAAGTAGAAGAAAGACAAAGACGATGAGAAAGGAGTATGCAATGGAAGATGAAACATCATTGGAAGGAAAAATATTAATGAGGTAGAATCATTTAAGTATTCAGGAACTATGATCTCCAATAGAGGGTCTTTAGAATTAGAGTTTAGTGATAGACTGAAAAAAGCAAAACAGACAATGGCTAGGTCAGGTAAAATTTGGAAATCAGTCTGCCTAAAATTCATAAAAAAATCAGACTATATATAAGTTTAGTGAGATCGGTGCTACTTTATGGAAATGAGTCATAATATGATAATGAAAAAAACTCCAATAGATTTTGTAGATTTGAGAACAAAACCTTCAGAAAGATATTGGGATTTGAATGACAGGACAGGATTAGAAATGGAACAATAAAAGAGATTAATCGAGTGCCATATGTGGATGAGATCATGCTGAGGGGTGGATGGAGATGGCTTAGGTATGCTCTTCACACTCCCCAAGAGAGATTAGTTCACCAAACGTTGAGCTGGGCCTGACAAGGCACTAGAAGAGTTGGAAGACCCAAGCCTACATGGCTGAGGACTAAGAAGCGCGAAATAGGAGGTGATGAATGGAGAAGTATTGAATTAAAAGCTCAAGATAGAGACGACTGGTAAAATCTAACCAAGACCCTTTGCGTCAATAGGCGTTGGAGGAGATGTTGATGATTAGAATTTAAGAATTATATTTCCCTCCAGCGTCTCATTTGATACAATGAAATGGAATGTGTTGGGAAATTATTGAACAACACAGTTTAAAGTTATTTTTTTTTAATGACCTTTCACAAGATCAGGTTTTATTTTCATTATTATAAGTTGGGCCAATATTTACTTTCGTGTAACTCTTGTTTTATCTCTCTTTTTATCATCCTTTGCATTGTAAGTCTTGTCTTCTTTTAGTTCACCCCAATCACCATTTCATACTTGAAACTCTGATACTCTTCTCTTGACTCCTTATTATCCACTTTTAAGAAGATTGATTTTCTGTTTTCATTTTACTTAGGTTTTTGTTTTGGGAAATGTGTATATCTGTAGATATATAAATCATCCGTGTTAGAAAAAAAATCCAAATGAACAGATATCCATACGAATATTTCCAAAAATACCTTAATTACATTATGAAGGTTATGTGAATTCCAAAAATAATTTATAGCTATTGAAAATTTCCAAATTTTTCTTCAAGGAAAATTATTGATGCCATGAACTAATCTCAGATTTACTGTTATCTATATATAATGTTATACCTGGCCACTTAGAAAAGATGTATTAAGAAAGTAACTTTCATTGATGAAAAAAAAAACAGCAAATTAAAATTAGAAACAAAATAAAAACTAGTTCTTTTAGGATGACAACTAATTTTCTTACAAGCAGAGTAACACTGATAAATAGCATCAAGCAATTATTTTAACAGCAATTAGCATACCATAGACTAAATATCAATAAATATCGGCATAATCAGAAAAGTAAGAAAACAAAAATAGATAAAAAATAAAGTTATATCGGTAATTAGATGAATGATACTTGAAAAAGTTGAACTTCTCTGGGAAAGGGCAGCAGCTCCTATGATGATCTGTTCGTGGTTAGGGACATGAGATAGCATATGCATCCCGAAATGTCAATAACCGAAAACTTGAAACATACTATATTCTTGTGAATGTGTATGGGTAGCAATGAGTCATGCAAGTGACTCAACTGATTTAATAGAATTCCTTTCTAGCTGCTACCTCTAACATTGACTGGGTTTCTTTAATAATTATATTAGCTTCTGTAACTGCTCTCATTTCAATGATAAAGTTTAAAAGAGAAGATTTATTGCAAAATAATGAACCATGTTTTAAGCAATGAAATCTTCTCACATTTCCTCTATATTTATGAAAGTCATTTTGCGGAGACGATGATCGAGAAAGTAGGACCATGTCACGACTGCTTGCAAGGTTCAGTTGGTTGCAGCTCAGAAAGATCATCTTAAATGAATTACGACAGTAAATACATAAAATCAGCAAATGAAAAGTTCTCCATACTGAATATTTAATCGAATAAGTATTTTGTTCTCTTAAACAATCGTATTGCGATATCAAAATTAAATTTCTAGGTTCTTTAGAGCTGTTTTTTTTTTTTTTTCGTAGCGTCAAAGAAATCATCTAGGTGTTAGTTTTTCTAATATCTTTTCCGGTGAAAATTCTTAAGCAGATCCTGTTTTAAGTAAGATTTGCTTCAATGACATTTCAAACATATCCATTTACAAATATTATAATACTGGAATCATAGATATAAATGATATTACTAGGACTTTGAGAAGTAAATATGTTGAAATCCACATAAATGTTGATAATTAAATGAAAATAAAATTGGTGCTACAGATTAAACACAGGGATCCGCACAAACACATACACACACGCACACACACGCGCGTTATTGTTTTGTAATGTAAATTATGTATCCTCTCTCTCATTCTCCATGTTGAAGAAGTTATTGTAAATTATAAATATTATGCAATTATAATTTGGTAAGGAAACTTTTCTGATGACTATTGCTCTTTTGTTGCTGTTATATATATTTTTTGTTAAATGCCCTTTATTTCGTTTTTGGAAATATTAATCGTTATGCTTAATAGATTCAATAATGAATTTAGGTTCCTGCTTTAATTTTGTTTTGTTGCTCTAAAACATAGATACATATTTGTAAATAACTTTGATAGTAAACTTTCGAGTTGTTTTTTTTTATAATTGGGATCACGAAAAAATATGCCCGTTATCCTTTAGCTATACATGCCTAATTATAGTGAATATTTATTCATTCAAAGGGAATGAATAAGAATGGCACACAGTCCTTACATTGTCTATGGTTCAGTAAATCCTGTTTGTTACAGTCCTTTAAATGTGTAAATTAATGTTGTTTTTGTGATTTATTTAATTCCCTTGTTCCCATTTCTCCTATACTTATCATCCAGCTGACTGCCCCTATAGTCCCATGTCTTTCAAGTTAACGAACTCTGCAAATATCGTTTTGCTTGACATTGAAAGCTTCAAATTTTTGCATCAGGCCTCAGCTCCTTTTTCTTCTCTTTGGCTCTTTCATTGAATGCGATTACAATCCTCCTCTGAATAGACAACGTCCATCAACTACAGAGTCTATTCTAGCCATAAGGTCTCGTTATTCACACACCCTCCCCCCTAAGTACCACTATCCAGATAGGAATAGACAGTAATCTGGGAATTATGAACATCAATGGAGAGGCTTCCTCCCAGGTCATAATCATATTCTATCGCACCACTCGTGTATTCAGGGGATAGCTATGTTATTTGTTACCTGTAGACTACATCAGAATATGTAGGTCCCAGCGGGCTGCAGGAGACAATGTGGTCTGTGGTCTGGGCGACTCACCCTGTTAACATATATAAATGTCTTGGATCAAGTCCTTCATAGAGAGCACCACCAAGTACAAATGGAGTCCTTCTAACAATATCCAGAGCGCAGGACACCGGAGGTTAGAGGGTTCATCCCGATGCTTGAGATGACACAATTAAGTAGGCCTACAAAAGCTGTTGTCAGCCGGTGCCAAGAACCTTCTAAAACTAGCAAATATTACGACTATTGGCTGACACCAATAGAAGCCATGTTGAAAAGTTCTATATTATTCATGTGCAAAATCAGTATACCAAACATGAATTGATACAATGTAGGTGATATGGTAACCCTGCACCAGTCTGACTATACCGGGATGTTCCCACCAATCATTTCGCTATTTCACATATTCTTTTGAGTTTATGTCCTATTGTAAAGACTTTTATACTTAGGATATTCTGGCCTCAAAGTATTTTCTGCATATGTATAACCAAAAAAAAAACTAACATTCAACTTGTATGATTTATATAATATAAACAATAAAGGGACATCTGCCATTGCTTTGCTTTTACTATTCTTCAAAATAGGCATGGGAAGAGGATCAGAATAAGGATAGGGAAGTGGGGAATATGGGGAGAGGAAGAGTACCCCAGGATACAATCCAGTTTATAGCCAGTAGGCAGGAACTCGTGGTGGGAAGGTATAAGGATTAGGGAGAAAGGGAAGTACAGAAGAAATAAAAAAGTCAGGGACAGACCCTCGTGCGATGTTAGTTAAGTTTTAAAAGCTACCTGGAAGTACAGGCGACTAAGAAAAGAAAGGCAGAGAGAGTGAAACAGGTTTTTTTTTTTTTTTTTTTTTTTTTTTTTTTTTTTTTTTTTGGTTCTCGCAATGTCCAGCCCTGATGCAAGGAGCACGTCTGTCTGCACACTATTTGATGATTGAAAAAGTTATGATAGTTGAAAAAAGGCTTGGGTAAGGATACTTTAACTTGTATGCGGCCCAGAGGAGTCCTTTTGACACTTCAGCATCCATTCCCATAAAGGAGGTGCGTAGAACATGTCCTGACCATCATCTGAAGATTCTTACGCATGAACTTTTAGAAGTTGTTTCAAGGTTATCTTCCTCATCTCATTCTTAGTTTCTTGAATATTCATCAACATTGACAATTTTCTATTGTAATTTTCAAATATTTTATTGAAATATATATAAATATACATATGTATACACACACACACACACACATATATATATATATATATATATATATATATATATATATATATATATATATATATTTATATATATATATATATATATATATATATATATATATATATATATATATATATATAAATATATATATATATATATATATATATATATATATATATATATATATATATATATATATATATATATATATATATATATATAGAGAGAGAGAGAGAGAGAGAGAGAGAGAGAGAGAGAGAGAGAGAGAGAGAGAGAGAGACTTAAATGTTTTGTGTTTGTTGGTGACATGACGGATGACCAGATATGACGATAATTCATCTCAAAGATGATCTGGATGATCTCTTAAAAGCACACGCACCACCAAATGCTAGGATACTTATGACACGTTCTTTTTATTAATCATAACTGGAAAAGATAATTTGTTGTAACATATGTTTCATTTTATTTTAATATGTTCTCTGAAATTCTGTTCGGCACTAAAGCTTGAAATGTCTACAGTATATAAGGGATTATTATACAAAATTTGTTCTACCAATGTATATGATTACTACTCATTTGATGAATCAAAACAAATTATTCGGAATAAGAAAAATGAGGATTATCTCTTTTATAACTTTTATAACTAGTAATATTAGCATTATTATTTTCGTCGTTATTATTATAACTTTTATTATTGTTTTATACTATAATGGATATTATTCTTGGGAGTATTGGCATTAATAATATCACTTTCATTACTATCATAATTATTATCAAGAGATGTATGTACTGTATATCTTGTTGTATATGCATATTTAGATATATTATTCCCTTTCACTTAAGTGGTTATCTACTGTATTTTTCAGTACCTAACTTTTACTTGTTATAGGTAGAAGATACTGTTTATCTGGCTACACAGTAGTAAGCTGTTCAAAAGACACTTTGGAAACAGGCCAACAGGGAAATAACTTCCATTGTTATTCTTTACCATAGTTTCAAGGTATGTTGAGTGAGCTTAACAGAACGACCAAGAATGGCTGCCAGTTTATCAGGATGTCAACCTTTTCTTCTCTGTTCCTTTGTCGTCCTGTATGGTGTTCATTTTCATAACCATGTTTATTTTCCTGCCCTCGGTTGAAATGAATATCTTGGAGGGTACTGTCGACCCAATGTATCAGAGATTTTGTCTTTTTGGTCTGTGGATTTTATATGTATTTTCTCTCTCTATAGTTTTATAGACATTGTTTTGTTATTATTAACGTTTAGTTAATTTTCGATTATGATGACACCTTTTTATTGTTTTTAATTCCTATTCTGTGTGAAGATATTTAGCAAGGGGCTTGGAGGCTTCTCATAAACCTTGCTTATGAGTGTAGTGTCAGGATATTCAGGGCCTAAAAGTTTGTGGTAGGCATACAGACTTTTATTTGTGTTCTATCTATAGGAATCCAGACTTGAATAATTCTATTTTCGATTGTCATCTTGGCACTACGGCTAATATACATTAAGATGAGAGAAGGCTTCTTTTGTGATTGTCGGTGATTCCAATGTTCCCCACAGGGAATGGCTGAATTATGTTTCTTCCAGTGATCGCCAGGGCGTAAGCGTTTTTGGCAGCTTC
>NC_090744.1:81982609-81987609 GCF_036898095.1 Palaemon carinicauda | reverse complement strand
TACGAATAAAGTAGGTGAGCTTCGCCCTCTGTTGTTTTAGGGATAAGTTTGATCCAGAGGTTTCTCCTTTAAAGAGCTGACCTCCCCTGAAGTCTGAAGTTCTACGTAAATAGACCTTTAGACACTCTACCGAACATAAAGAGACATCTTCCTTCAGAGGGCAGATTCTCCAGGGACCCCAGCTTTTAGTGGGTAGCCTATTCTTAGAGAGAAAGGATGGATCAGGGAAGAGATTCAGTTCTCCTGTTTCTGCGAACTGGATGTGGCCCTCATCTCTAGATAGGGCCACTATTTCACTAACTCTAGCCCCTGAGACTATAGCGAACAGAAAAATAACCTTTTGGGTTAGATCCTCAAGCGAACAATCTTTATTGTTCATGGATGAGGCATAATATAGGACTTTGTCCAAAGACCAAGAGATGGACTTTGGTGGTGCTGCATGCCTAAGCCTTGCACATGCCTTCGGGATTTTATTAAAGATCTCATTCGCCAAGTTCACTTGAAAGGCATATAGAAGAGGTCTAGTCAAGGCTGACTTGCACGTCGTTATCGTGTTAGCCGCCAAACCTTGGTTATGAAGATGGATAAAGAAGGACATACAGAAATTCATTGAAATCTCTTTCGGTCCTTTTGCTTTTACGAAAGCAACCCACTTTTTCCATGATGACTCATATTGTCTTCTAGTTGACTGAGATTTGTATTCTTATAAGAATCCTATATTGCCTTTTGAGATCCCAAACCTATTCTTAATCGCTAGGGCAAAAAAATCATGCAATGAAGGGTTCGGGTTCTCTGTGATAAATCAAAGGCAATTAATCTCAGAACCTTCCGACGTTGTCCTGGGTTCAGAACTAGGGACAGCCTCAGCCTCCGTTCCTTCCTCAAGGAAGACAGGATGCTCTTGGGCTACTTGGGAGCCAACAGGGCTACTCCTACCTGGAAGTATCTGAGCATGTTGAGGACTCTCAGCAGGGGATTGGATGGAATGAACTGGAAATCCTAAGAGACATGATGTCTATCATTTTTGTTAGAGGATCCTCGTATGTGGCTACGTATCGAGGTAGTTCCTTGACGATGCTCGTAATGAAGAGGTCGGACTGCAGTTCGGGGACTTGTTCCCATCTGGGAGAGAATAGGTCTGCGTCCGTGGACCATTCCAACTCTATCGGCTTGAGCCCGAGTAGAGCATCCACTGTCACATTGCGGATCGGTTGTATATGAACTGCTGATAGGTGCCATCTCTTTAGATAAGGGATGGTTATCTACACCTAAACTGTATGAGACGTTCTCTAGCATCGTCGATTGCAACGTCTCGTTATCGCTTCAGAGTCCCAGATCAGCCTTAAACAATCTGATCTGCCTGGAGAGAGTTTCCCTTCTCATGACTGGACCAACATGGTCTTGGGACTTTCGGGCTCTGACCTTTGTTAGGGAAGCGATTAAGGAAGGACCGCTATCGGTCTTTTTAGGCCTCTTCGAGCGTTTGATGCTTGTTTTCTCCAGACTCTCAACGCATCTTGCAGCAGTACTATTAGCACTGGGCCTGTCTCTATTGCGAACCGGAGAGAGATCAGAGCTCCTCCTTGTTCGCGTTTTGGGAATCTGACTGATTACCAGAGTCTCTTGACAGACCTTGCCATCTCCTTTTACATTCCCATAGGAAAGGAGAGTTGGTGTGACCACAGGCTTCAATGGCTTTTTAGCCATTGCAACCTTTGAGCTGGAGAGAATCGAGACTTCTTGAAGCATATCTTTCATCCGCGATGCTCTGGGGACCGGATCATTTCCTTGGATGTTCATAGACCAGCCACCTTGGATGCTGCCCACTCCAGCCTCTCATCCAGGAACATTGTTGCCTGAACTTTTTCTAGGCTTAAATACTGCGTCACTGTGTCTGTCAATTTTATGAAGATATCTAGGACTGTGTCTAGTCTGACAAGTATCTTTCCTGGGAGGTATGTTACTTTGTGTAACTTGAATCCTAGATAGGAGGGGAGAGGGTGATTGACTGGAAGTTGCCAATAGACGACTTTCTGGTTTGGTAAGACTACAGGCACCCTTTTTTGCAACAGGGTCCTTATGTTCAGGAGGATAAACATTCTGAACTATTTGTTTTGTTTGGACTTGTTGAGTGGCGACCAGTCCCGAATGACTCAGAATTTTCCTGAGTCCTTCTCGTAGACACACAACAGCCTTCCCTGGAATTTTGTGGACTATAGTGTCCTTACCACCTGTATGCTCTAGAGCTCTCAGGTAAACTCCTCCAGGAGGGTTTTGGATTATAGGAGGAGTTGAGGAAAGGGTGGTAGACATCCCCACCTCTCATCTTAGTCCCATCTTGATAAGGCCATGGACCCAAGGATCAAAGGTCCAGCGATCCTAAAGGAACCTCCCTCCTACTAGAAGCATATCTATGCTTCGACTGATCAGTAGGAATATGCTTTTGACCACCTGCCTGTGGCAGCGCGGTCACTATAACTGTGGGCTGTTGTTGGACAGCTCGAAATGGATTTCCAGACCTTTCCATTTTCCTCTTAGGTTGGGGACCCACAACCTAGGAAGATTCTCCTTTTGAAAGGATGCTCCACTTTTTGGAGAAGTCCTACTTTCTCCGCGGTGGCGTTCTTAACCACTTTCCTGACTACCTCGTCTGGAAAGAGGTCTTTACCCCAGATGATGGAAGATATTAGCTTCCTTGTTTCGTGTTTCGCTGTCGCGTTAGCGAACACAAACTCCCTACATGTTCTACTAGCCTTTATAAAGGTATAAAGATCTTTTACCAATGTAGCCATATGTATTTTACCTAAGACCTTAAGCATGTCTAGGGTATCTTGATGAGCTGAACAGAACTCTATGTAGTTTTGTAGAGATAGGGAGGCTGCAAGTGTCTCCTTTGTTTCTTGTTCATCCTGTAAGAGAAACTCAGATAATTTAGGGAAATTTTCATTAAGTTGTCGACTGGCGACATCCTCCTCAAGTCTTCCTACTGAAAAGGTTAAATGGGCTTCCTTCCAGTTCTTCTCCTGTCTGGGAAAGGCTAGTGACAGAGGCTCGCACTCCTTGAGTGTAGGACATGGTTTACCTGCCTCTACTGCCTCGGTGACATATTTAAATGCCTTCTCTGTAAAGGGGAATGAAATTGAAGCAGGAGCAAGAAAGGAAGAGCGTCTGTTACCTGGTGTGAATACCTTCGACACCGAGTAACCCGCCTTTTCTATGCTACTTGATAGGATACCCTGTGCTTTATCATGGTCGAGAATCATAACCTCCTTTGATTCCGTTCCTTTTCCTGACCTTGTTTCATCCTTCAGTCTAATGAAACAGTTCGGGAAAGCGTCAAAGCTTGGCCAAAACTGGATTTTGTCCAAATGAACAGGACCCATCTTCTCCGAGATGTAGAGTTTGCCGTTTAAATTCGGCATCAGCTCCGCAAACATCCAGGGATTGGTTTTGGAGCATGTCGGAAGGTCTTGATCTATGGGTCATTTGTACGACCCCTGAGGAGCGACAAGTGGAGTTTACAAGGCTCTACATTGCATTTTGCTTCCTGCTTTGTGCTTTGTTTGCACAAGTTTTCTACTAGATTCCTCACTTGGGCCCATAATTGGTCCATTCCATCTAATAAAGGGATAGAAGGCGGAGATATCAATGTCGCTGGCTCTAGAGCCGGTATGGATGGAGACAATTCCAGCCCAACATTCTCCCCTTCTTCCCGTGGGCACTTTCTGCCCTCCTTCCCAAAGGTTATCTGGCCGTCGGGAGATGTACCGCGTGCCTGGGGTACCACTATTTCGTTACTTGCTGTTGGAAATAGTAATCTAAGCATCTTATCATTAGGCAAGTAAGGTCCCGGAGAGATTTTCTGAAAGCCTCTCACCCAGAAGCGTAGCCTGAAACGAGCTGCATCCCCTGCGGGTTCCAATACTGCAGGGGTTCGGAAGTAATATTGCAGGGGGTATGAAACCTGCATGCATTATGTCCGTAAAAACACTTACTCTTAGTTTTGCAGAAGACTGTAACACAAGACATCTGGTGTTCCTCCTGTAAGGAAAGGAAAACAGAATGAGTATACGATTGATTATCTCACTGATAACCAATATATCCAAAGTCATATCTTAACAGAATAGCTTAGGATAGCAAGCTATAAAGGGATAGTAGGAAACACATACTTGTGTATCCCCTGCGAGCAAATGCTGATACCTCCCCTTAGTATTAAATGTGAGGAATTCCCTTATCAAAGGGACTCCAAATAAAGAAGAGGGGAGGGGGGGGGGTTTCTAACCGCTAGGGACAGAGAAGTGTATGCTTCACTGTCCCTTTCATTCTAAATAATGTGGGGTAAGGATGACTGATTTCTCAATCAGCTTAATGAAGAAACTATTCCTTCAATATAAGAGCGGCACCAGCATAAGTTCGCACGAGGGTACCCAAATTATGATAAAAATAACTATTGTATAATCGTACTATAATTTTCTATTTGCAGTATGCACTATATTGCAAATTACTGACTACTGTATAATTATATATAGTGTGATCCAGCCAATGTGCTGCCTTTATGGTAAGCATCTGACTGCACGGTCCAGCTGGCATGATGCCAACTGGACTGGGAAAAATAAAGACATAGATTTGTGTATCCCCCTCAACCTATTTGCTGTGACCTCCCTTACAAGATTAAATCATAGAGTTTCCTGACCATGGAGACTCGAGGATAAGGGCTCTGCCCTTTAAGGATTAGGAGTATAACCTCCAGTTCTTAAAAGATTTTAATATTGCAGGGTAATCTGAAGACTGATATCTAATCAGAATATTGAAGAAATTAAATTCTTTCAATATGAGATTAGGTTCCACAAATATCTCGGTAGGATACTCAAATATATATTGGAAAACACAACTAGTATAATATATACAGTAGTTTTCTATTTGCAGAATATCCTATACTTCAAAATTACTAACTATCTGTATAATCATATACTGTAGTTCCGCTAGTATATTGTCGGCAT
>NC_090744.1:81957609-81975109 GCF_036898095.1 Palaemon carinicauda | reverse complement strand
ACCCATTGTTGTGATTCCAATTTTTTAAAGACTAGCATAGAGATTCACCCATTGTTGTGATTCCGTTTTTTTATGACTAGCATAGAGATTCACCCAATGTTGTGATTCCATTTTTTTCAAAAGACTAGCATAGAGGTTCACCCATTGTTGTGATTACATTTTTTTTTGTACTAGCATAGAGATTCACCCATTGTGGTGATTCCATTTCTTTTATGACTAGTATAAAGGTTCACCCATAGTTGTGATTCCGTTTTATTTCGTCCAGCATAGTGTCACCCATAGTTGTGATCTCATTTTTTCTCCTGACTAGCCTAGAGGGTCACCTACTGTATAGTTGTGATTCCAGTTTATTTTGTCTAGCATAGAGGGTCACCTATAGTTGTGATTCCAATTTTTATTGTGTAGCACAGTTGTCAAATATATCGTTACTTGTTTGGACGCATTACAACCGGACAGCCTAAGCTCACCCATTGTTGTGACCCTGGTTTTCTAGTTAGGCTCCTGTTCAATTACTTGCAAGGCTTGCTATTTGGTGATAATTCTTTCTCAAGAGGCATTTTTCACAGCCATTGTGCATTTTGCCCAGCTCCATCTTCATCCTTCCTTCCATGAGACTCTTGCATAAGGCTAGAGCGTCTTTCCCCTCCGTGTCATTTCTGGCACGGTCAACATCGTACCTTGTGTTGTTGAGTTTTTCTTGTCGCTGTCTCCACAAAAACTTGGCAAAATGACTGCTGCTGAAATCAGTGCATTTGTGGACTTGGCAGAAAGACAAGGCTATGAGGGAGAAGCATTGCGAAGGTATGTGCGGGAGCTCATGAATGAAGACAAAGCCCGGAGAAGAACAGAGCAAGAAAGGATGCGCTATGAAAGAGAGAGAGCGCATGAATTAAGAATGCAGGAGATGGACGCCCGATTGGCACAACTCAATCACTTGCCACCTCAACCCAATGTTGCCAAAGTCCAGCAGGACAATCGCAGGAGGACCCACTTCATTGAAGGGTTCACCAAGGAACTCCCTACAGTGGAACTGAAGGTGACCACGTCCCAGCTCAGCAAGAAGTGCGGACTGGGGGCAGGGAGTGGTCTTGCACATGAAGGCTACAACTCATGCTTGGGTCAAAAGCCCGTGAAGGGTGTACAGCGAGTGCCCCTCAGGTGCATGAAGGCTGCCAAGTCGGAGCCTAAAACTGTTAGGACGCAACCTGCATGGGAAGACGACTGGCTCGGTGACATTGACCTTGGTGAGGTAGCTTGGCTAAGTGAGGAGGCCCAAGAGTCTTCCTCCTCCAGCAGTGAGTCTGAGCTTCGTACGTCAGAAGTTAATTCTGGTGAAGGTGTGCCAATTTCCACCACAGGGGATAGGGCTACTCCAAGTGTCATGCCAGAGACCTCAGAGGAGAGCCAGGGGTCTCCCTTTTCCCACCGGGAGTCTGAGCCGAGTACCCGCAAATTAAATCCGGGTGAAACTGTGCCACTGAACACCACTGGAGGTAGGGCTAGCTCAATCACCAGGCCAGAGGTCTCAGAGCAGGCAAGAGGTGAACCACCCATCAGCGCCGAGACCCCAAGGAGCCAGACAAAGCTCATCAGGTTCCCACTGCTGGATGAGACATTGGTAAACAACAGGGCACCCGCCAACTCTAACGAGGTGGAAATGAATAACCCCTCTAAGGCTGAGTTCCTGCTAAAGGATGAGGTGCCCCTTAAGATCACCCGAGGTTCTCATGATCCTGCTGAGGCCCTGCGCCAGCATGTAGTTGTCCCCCATAATTCCTGCTTGTCGGTGCTACGAATGGCCCATGAGGGACTGGGAGGGCACTCTGGGGTGAAGCGCACAACCCAACTGCTGCAGCCCCATTTCTTCCGGCCGGGCTTGCAGAAGGGTGTTAAGGCTTCCGCAACCTCTTGCCATCCGTGCCAAGTCATCGGTAACTCTAAGAAAATAGTGCCGAGGGCCTCGCTCCAACTTATCCCATCCATAAGTGTTACAGAGATGACACAATTCTTTTATTGGTTTGGCTTTCTAGCCACATTTCAGAGGGATGAGGGTTTCCACTTCATGGCAGAGGAGTCACGACCTCTGACCATACTCGTGATTCATTCTTGGCTTCACCAGGTGCAGGCAGGAATTCCCAACTGTGGAGTTTACTTAAATGGCAGCATAAATTTCTTCCAGACATGGGAAAAACTCCAAACTCAAGAGAAAGAGCTCTCAGGCATGGGCTCATCTCTAGAACATCTTGGTTCCTATCGCGCTTACCGTGTGTTCCCACAGATATTCCTAACGGACCATAACCATCTGACCTACTTGACTGAGCTACGTAATGGGAATAAAGGGCTCATGAGGTGGGGCATAGACCTCCAGAACTACAACTGGAAGGTCAAGCGCCTAAAGAACTCGTATGAGAGAGAAGTGTTCTCCCGGCATTAGTGCCCAATGCACAGTGCCATGTCCATAGCGTAGCCATAGTCAGTAGGTGAATTTAGTTTGTATGAAAAAATATTAATTGGCCTTAGTGTCTCCCCAGGTAGATAAACTTGAGGAGCCATCTTGGCATCATTATTTGCATTTAATTTATTTTCATGTATTTATTTTATCCTTTTTTTTGCATATATGCCAATTTTCTTTAATTTTATGCCTACCACTGCACTAGGTCACTTAACTTTAACCATCTTTTACATTTTATTTTTCAATTTTGCATTTTTTAATTTTTTTCAGTTGTTGCCTCACAGCCAGCATACTTATTTCTATGTGGCACTTAAAGTTAATTTACTGTCAAAATAACGTAAAATGATGACCCTAGTTGCAGCTTAGATATTTATCCATTTTCGTGGTGAGACTCACTGAGGGAGGAATCATTAAGGCTAGTGGCTTCAGACCTTGCTTGCAGAGTTCTTGTCCTATTTTAGGACAAAATCTCTGCTAAAATGGGGGGCTGTTAGTAATGGCGGTCATTACACCACCTTTTTCAAATAACATAAGACCCCGCCAGCAAGCATGAGTCGAAATGCCACGAGTTTTGGGACCCTACCCAGAGTCTCACCCCCCTCCAACCATCCTATACCAGTCTACTCCCCCTGAGATCTCAATTTCAGCTACCTTCTACGAGTCACGTGACAACATCGAGGTCCCAGGAGAAGGAGGGAAGCGAGCTGTGAAGGATGTGGGGACACGTGATCAAGCCTGACCAATAGGACAGCGGTCAGGCCAATCCCCCCTACCACCCCCCCCAATTGGGGGTCAAGTGGGGTTCATCTACCCAGGGAAAACTGGGGACTTTCTTCTTATCTCAACCTCCATGAGGATAACATCTCCTCTTTTTCTTCACTCAACCTCCTTGAGGGAAACATCTCCGCTCTTCACCCTCAAGACATCAGGGAGGCAGGACCTCTGTCTACATATCCTTCCATAAGGAAAGGAACTAGAGTCCTTTTACTAAGGTAAGGTGTCTGATTTTGAGATTCTCAATATCCTTACCCAACCTCCCATCCCTTCCTTATCTCATCCGATTTTTCCTTATCCTCTAAAGAAAATCCTACCCACTGAACCTTTTATCCTATCCCCTATACCCAGACCACGTGTGCCGTTTAGTCCTAGTTTTAATACATTCACCCTGTGACAATGTTGATTCCCATGTGTAACGTTTAAATCCTTAAGCTTTGCATTTTCATTCAATTTGCTTAAAGTTTTAACCACACGACTTCATCGTGTTCCCAGCCGGTAGAAGTAAGTGTGCTGTTAATAATTCAATTTATTTCCCCTTCCAGGGAACGTTGATTGCTGTGCTGGGGTTTCATACACGGCCCACCAAACTCCATCCGAAGCTCCTCGTGGCTTAGATTAAAGTAGTTACCTGCTGTGCTCCCCTTTCTTTTATTTATTTTTATTTAAATGTTATTGTAAATACATATATTTGTCAGTATTCCTTGTATTATTGCTGACTGGTGACCTACCATTGTTATTTGTTTTGTTATGGCCCTTGAGTCCCTTAAGCAAGGCCGGACTCGAACCAGTGGCCCGTAACAATATATATATATATATATATATATATATATATATATATATATATATATATATATATATATATATATATATATATATATATATATATATATATATATATATATATATATGTGTGTGTGTGTGTGTGTGTGTGTGTGTATGTGTATGTATTAACGTTTGTATCTGTACGTATGCATATGTATGTGTGCCTGTATGAATGATAACGGAAAATCTCTCTCTCTCTCTCTCTCTCTCTCTCTCTCTCTCTCTCTCTCTCTCTCTCTAGCAAGGAATTCTGCTGCTCAGTTGTGACCGAGAAGGTATCCCATTCTTTTTGATGATTGTTTAAACAACATAAAGAATTTAATTTTTAATAGTTACCAACAGCAGTAGAATGGTTCGGAAGTGTAACATTATTCACAGAAAGTGGGAAACTTCTCTTTGTCGGCTCCCCATTGGTCACACTCGGTTGACACATGAATATCTGCTTTTGGCTAAAACCAGCTATATTGTGACGGCTATTTGGTACCCTTCACAGTGAGGCGTTAGATTTTTAGCTTTACTTCAGAAGCAGGTCTTTTGAAAGCTATTTATCTTTTGAGATATTTTTTCTTCCATAATTCTAATTGAATATTCTTTTATACTTTATTTATAGAAAATGATATCGGCGTCAATGACCTTAGATGTCAGGATGTCAGAATACCTCAAATCAATTAATCTCTCTCTCTCTCTCTCTCTCTCTCTCTCTCTCTCTCTCTCTCTCTCTCTCTCTCTCTCTCTCTCTCTCTCTCTCTCTCAATATTATTTATTTTTCTATACAGTATATTCCGGAAATGAGATCAAATATATAAGAAATCATATTCATCAGAACTAGATTTACTGAACATCTATTTTTGGCAGTTCTTAGTTGGATACAGTGACAAAAATCAACACCAAAGCAGGAAAAAATTCAAAAGTCATCAACCAGAGATCGCCGATTTCAGCAGAGAAAATGAAGAAACAGCCATGCTGTCAGGTAGTCTTTAGCCGTTGGAGATAATAAGTAAATTTTGTCGCAATAGAGAAGAAAAAGCTTCATTAACAATAGATTTTTTATGAGAGGGCTTTTTGTTAACCATATTAAACAGCAAATACCTTTATATTATAAAGTTTATAATCTACAACTTAACGATTAAGTAGTTGTGCTCTCTTTCTACCAAAGGCATTCAGAATGTGGAATTCCTGAATATCATCTGTGTTTCCAGGGTCACTTAACCTTCCTCTTTGCAAATGCTACAAAGACCCTTTTCACAATTATATTTAATTTTGGGAATCTTGATGAAGAAAACTAGAAAAAATACCCCGCTAAGGTTTTAGGCATTATATCTTATTTTAAATATGTATATATATATATATATATATATATATATATATATATATATATATATATATATATATATATATATATATATATATATATATATATATAGATCTGGGGTTGGTGAATCCCTTAATAGAGATTTAGCTAAAATTAGTGCATGGTGCAAATCATGGGGTATGAGGTTGAATCTTAACAAAACTCAAAGTATGATTGTAAGTAGGTCAAGGACGGTGGCTCCTCAACATCCGGATCTCATTATTGATAGTGTTTCTTGAAATTTGTATGACTTTTAAAATTTTAGGTGTGATTTTCGACAGCAAATTTACTTTTGAGGAACATATTAGGTCTGTGTCTTCTTCAATTGCACAAATAATTGACTTATTGAGAAAGTCTTACAAGATTTTCGGTGATCAATCTATTCTAAAGAAGTGATTTAATTCTTTCATTCTATCTTGTTTTGAGTATTGTTCTCCTGTCTGGTGTTCAGCTGCTGATTCTCATCTTAATTTGTTGGACCAAAAATTTCTTATTCCCGATCTAGATATTAATTTTGGGCACCGTCGTTCAATTAGTTCATTTTGCATGTTGCATAAGATTTTTCACACCTCAGACCATCCTTTACATTCAGATCTCCCTGGACAATTCTATCCTGTTCGTAATACTAGGCAGGCAGTTAATTCTAATAGCCAGGCCTTCTCCATCATGAGGCTCAATGCTACACAGTATTCTAGAAGTTTTATTCTTGTTGTTACCAAGTTGTGGAATGATCTTCCTAATAGGGTAGTTGAATCAGTAGAACTTCAAAAGTTCAAAGTTGGAGCAAATATCTTTATGTTAACCAGGCTGACATGAGTATTTTTATTTTTATAAATGACATATCTGTTTTTGACGTTGTTAATAGTTTATATAGGACATATCTGTTTTGAAGCTGTTACCTTTTTTAGAATGATATATTGTTAATTTATTCTCATCATTTATTGATTTCCTTATTTCCTCTCCTCACTGGGCTATTTTTCCCGGTTGGAGCCCATGGGCTTATAGCTTCTTGCTTTTCCAACTAAGGTTTTAGCTTGGCTAGTAATAATAATAATAATAATAATAATAATATATATATATATATATATATATATATATATATATATATATATATATATATATATATATATATATATATATATATATATATATATATACAAATGACGAGAACACTATCACTTCCTATTCCTCATTATATATCAATCAAGCTAAGTATCCTCATTGATAATTATTAAGTGATAGGCATTGTGAATAATCTTAATTCAATATGACCAAATATATTTACCATCATTATATAATACTCTACCTCTACTCACCCCTTTTACTGTGTACCGTTCCCGCCCCTGCCCCTCATACACACATACACACAGACTCACACACACACACACACGTATATAAAACTAAATGATTTAATGGTCGTGAATAGCAAATAACATCAGATTTCTTTATATATTTCTTCCTTAAAACATTCCTTCAAACTCCAATCCCAGAATAGTTGAGAAAAGGAGCCTATAATCCAAATGACAACGTTAGTCTTACATAATGAATAGAGACTTTCTTCCGCTACTGAGTGTGTTCTCATATTCCCCTGATGTTTCATGAATAAATCGCCTCTCTGCTGACTTATGCATATGAAAAAAACTATATGATTCTGTTGCTCTTTTGGGTGCTTTTTTCTTACCTTTTAGAGAGAGAGAGAGAGAGAGAGAGAGAGAGAGAGAGAGAGAGAGAGAGAGAGAGAGAGAGAGAGAGAGAGAGAGAGAGAGTGTGCTTCATGGGAGCTATTCAAGGTCCCTACTTGGTTTTGCTGAATTGATAACCTTACTTCCCCTCTCACCCCATATATATCCATAAACTCATCTTTTTGTCTCTTCATGGTCATCCTGTAACTCCTTTATTATGTTCTGTAGATTTTTCTTGGGTTTCCTTTTATTATTTTCCCATGTAGTTCTCTTTGATCTCGACAATTGATCTTCCACAGATGCTCCACTAGTGAGATGTTTTCATATTACTTTTCATTCTTTATGGGAGTATTTATAAAATTCGAAAGGATACAGGTCAGGGCATTACAAGTGAAGGTTGACCTTCTGATTTGTTGTATATTTATTTATGAAATATATGAAATCGTGTTTAATGTTCAGGAGGCTCGTTATTTACTTGTATAAAATATTTATTTTTTATTTCTAATTCTTTGGTGAGATTAAAAAAAGTTGTGAAATAAAAGAAAAAAAAACGTTATGAATTCTATTAATATTGTTATCCTTTTGTAATTCCATGAGAAAGATCCTCCTGTAAATCTGTGTAATTAAAAGATCATTTAGGGTTGTGGTGGCCGATGTGGTAATGTCCCTGACTGGTGAACGCCAGACTCGGGTTCAAGTCCCGCTTTGGTCGCTGCAATCTTACCATCCTTGTGAGCTAAGGATGATGGGTTTAGAGGAGCCTATATGTCTATTTGCTGAGTCATCAGCAGCCAATGCCTGGCCCTATATGGTCCTAGGTTGGGTGGAGAAGGGACTGGGGTACTGATCATATGCATATGTGGTCTGTCTCTAGGGCATTGCTCTGCTTGATAGGGCAATGTCACTGTCCCATGCTTCTGCCATTCATGAGTGACCTTTGTACCTTTAAGTGATTCTACTTTTAGGAAACTATACTTCCATCTCTACTATTTTTCTGTTGGGCAGATTAATTCAGGAGTAGTAATGGTAACATAAGATCTAATTCAATCCTTTTATTTATAACCTTTCATTAGTATTAAATTTAGCCGCGGCATGTTCTGATGTCCCTTTTCTCGAGTTATTTGAAGGTTTGTTTATAGCCTACGTTTATTATTATTATTATTATTATTATTATTATTATTATTATTATTATTATTATTATTATTATTATCATTATTATTGTTGTTGTTATTATCATTATTATTGTTATTATTGTTGTTTTTGTTGTTCATTTGGAGCAATTAACAGAGGTCGATGACATTTGCAGATTAAGCCTCCATTTTATTGAATACTCTTAAGAGAAAAGCTTAATCCAAATTCTTATAGAATCAATTAAAAAAGGACAAATAAATAGTAACCTGGATATATAAATCGACCACCAAAAGGAAAAAAAAGCCTTCAAAGTATTTTTTTAACCATATATAACCGAAACGATTGACGAATAAACAACAAAAGATTTTGCATTTCAGTACTTTATCCCCTTATTAATTCAATCGTTTCATTCATTTACCGTTGCTAGATACATCGACTTTACATAATTGACTAGACTGTACAACTTTCCAGAAAGAAATAAAAGAGGGACAAAACTAGATTAAAATACAGGAGCAATGCGTGGTAATTACAACTGAAGAAACCTCAATGTTCATAAATATCTTGAAAGGAAGGAATGTCCACTGCCATGCTCTGAGCTTGGAACTTGGGTACTAGAATTAACTTGGGTGTGTCTCTAAAATTTGTCTTAGACTGCCTAGAGAACTGATTTTGGTAACAAAATGGGGGTTTTGAGGACGGAAAATTCAATGATGCAGAAGTAAATGTACTATACGGTAATTTTCAAGGTCATTAAGTAAAATTTCAAGATTGAATAACATTTTGTGGCTGAAAAAGATAGCCTAAAATGGCCTTACCTTGGGCTAAAAGGGTAATTTCGTTGCCTATCTAGTTCCAAGTTCAATTTTTTTTTTTTTTTTTTTTTTTTTTTTTATAAGTTTCAAGATCGAGTAGAATAAATTTGCAGAAAATTCTAATAGATATCGTCTGTTGGTGAGCTACAATAGTGATGTCTATGTCCATTTATTAGCAAAAATTACTTCTACTGTATATAAAATAGGAAGGGCCAATGAAATGAACATTACTACTACCATGAATATTCCATCTACTTACACACACATCTTATCAAAGGGGTTAAAGGAATATTAAAAGTTCTTAATTTGATAGCTTTTCTCGTTTCCTCAAACAACCAAGTAGCTTTTCTTTGTCACATTTATCAAATAAAAATACAAATACAGTACAAGTACAAATTCATACGTTCTCCGTGAATCATTACCACAGAATTATTAATTTCCTCTGTTCACTTCGTAAACGCTGCTCCTAAATAATTTCGTTCGTTCGTTCAAATTACTCGAAATTATTTAGCAGCAGAGTGTACGAAGTGAACAGTGGAAATTAATCATTTATTGACTGTAACTTTTGCTAATGCTCTGTTTAGCATAGTCAAGAAATGTTTCCTATTAATATCCCTTTGGCAATAATTCAGGAAGGATGTGTAACAGTATGTAATATTTTCTTAAAGGAATTTGTACTTGATAAAAGTAACAACGAAGGAGGAGAGGAGAAAAATTGTCATGTGGCCTTTTTTCATCTTGTGAAGATGGAAAGGAGCAAATATGGTGGACATCAACGAGCGTAATAAGATTGGAAATGAGCTCATTTGTACCCGTTCTAATAGTGTAATACCACTTTCCTTTCCTACCCTAAAATTTGGCATTTAATACCTATGTATTTTTTGATTTTGTACTTTGTGAATGGACTCTGCTTGTCGATACGTTTGTACTATGGTTTGATAAGCTGCATATTAAGAAGATGATCGTTGAAGGCTTGACTCTGGCGTCAAGAGACGAAAGACAACTGAAAGCTCAATGGACACGATTATCCGTGTCATTTATTTACTAAGAACACTGTCTTTAGCTGCATTGTATTTGCTTGGATGACTTTTTATTTTGCAAAGAAAAAACAAATGCACCCTTTACCAATATCTTTATAATCACTAATAAGTGCATTTATATGAGGTATGGCATTTCTTTTATAAATAATCTCTTGAGATGAGGATTATGAAGTATGTCTTAAGAGCTTGAAATAATTAGTGATACGAGTAAAAATAGTAGCATTTATATTTCTATTACTATTATAATTATAAGTATTGTTAGTAATCATTCATTTAAAGATACATGTATATCAATTACGTATATGGAGAGTGATTTATGATGAATCTACTATGACACAAAAAGCTGGGTATTTCTATTGCTCTGGATGAAAATATAATGCAAAGTAGGAAAAACAGAAGCGTCGGGAATGAATAAAATTGTGCATACGTGTAAGTAGGAGTAGAAGTTACACCTCCAAAAAGAGCTGCAATTCAAATATAATGATATATCTTAATAAAAAGGGGTTTCTTTGTGAAAGTGTTTTTATCGAGTGAATAGAAATAATCTTATTAACATCCTATGGAATCATGTGAACATATAGAACTTTTATTACAAAGATTCTTACAAGCATTCTAGAGCAGAAGTTTTGTGATGTAATATGCTACACTATAGCTGTAGGGATACCTGAGGAAGGTTATATAAAGTTTAGTTCCGTTTAACAGGGGAGAAAGATATTGAACTAATTGTATGACTTCTTCTGGTCTTATCCACCTTAAGATTGAGAAAGATTCATGTTTGGGATTTTTCTTTACTTTTCCAGCCTGGAAGTCCCTGTGGATTGAAATTTGGAAAATTATTATAATAGGTTCATACCTATCACCCAAAAAGGAGATTGCTGTTGGGGAAGTTGATTTCACAATAGGGTGTATTTATATCAGGCATTGGCAACTGTGGCTGCGACTTGTGCATACCTGAGACAGTCTAGGTTACTGAAACTATAAATAACCAAAATTCATGAAGGCCCAGCCTTGGACTTCAAAAGGGATTTTGACATAGGAAAATTCTATTTTTGGGCTCGATCCATGCCGTCCTGATGGAAGTTCCTCTATGCAGGTTCTGCTTTGGATATTTCCTGCACGTGATATACCGGAAATTTTTTTATGTAGAGATATCACAGGGTTGTAACCCTGGAGCGAATATCCGAAGAGATATCGTGTATATAACAGGGACGGGATTAAAACAACCACGGCTATAGTTCCCCGAATAGAGTTAACCTTGTCTAGAAGGATATGGGATAGAATTGGATACATGGGAGAGCCGTTACAGCTCCGATCTCATCTTCTTTGATCGCTTTGGGAGTGTTCTGCTTGTTTCGTCAAGTTTTGCATGTATTTGGGATTATGGATGCTTCTGCTTCTGCTTCATCGGTTAAGTTGGGTACCTTATCATTTTTTGGTGGATAATTTCAGGTCTCCACCCTCCACCCTTGTTTTTGCGCTATGCGTTCGTTTTCATCCTACAGCTGTCGCAGAGCCAAAGCCAGAAGCTCATGTTTTAAAATTGTTCAGTGTTTTATATGAATTTCTTGGCTAGCCTTGTAAAAATGTGTTATATATATACTTTTACAGCTGTGTTATAATTCTAAGATAGACATTAGCTTTATTGCATGCTTGTCTTAACTACTGTTGGCCTAGTAGTAGGGTCAATATATGGAAAATACCCCCTCAACCCCCAAAAAACTGTAACAAAAGGTTTCTCAACTGATTCTGGTAGCTTTTAGTGTACTTGTTGACATACTAAAAGTTTACCAAACTTTGACCCCCGGAAAAGTGTATTTTTCAAGATGGCGTCCAAGATGGCCGCCGAAACCTTTGAACGATCGTAACTCTATGACTATCAACTCAAATTTGATGATCTTGGTGTCTATTCCTACATTTATTGGGACAAAGAGCACGTTAAGATCATAGAAAATAATGGTGGCCTATTATGCGTCAATGTTTAGGGGTTCGAGGTGGCATTTTCCATATATTTGATTGAATCTAACTGCATAACTAATTCGTATTCTTCTCTATTTCAGATATAATTCAACAATGAGTGCAAGCACAGTCAGTCAAGCTTCTTGTCTAATCTGTAAGGAGGAGATTGAGGATTTCAGTGATAACTGGGTTGCATTCAGTGGAATGGGCCAAAAGGAATAAATGATGCCATTGTAAAGCAGAAACACGATCTTATAGTTGAAGCTGGTATGAAAGTGCATAAAAGCTTTTGTCAACAGTATATTAATGTTAAAAACATTAAAAGCCATGTTGCAAAGAAAAGTAATGCTTCCGTGCCAGGAAAAAGAACCACAAGATGCTCAAGTGGAGCTTTTGATAGTGAAAGGACTTCATATTCCCTGGATGTACAATTAATTTGGACAAGAGACACTTTAGCTGGGTATACACGGACAAATTTGTGGAAAAAATTTCGAAGGTCTGTGAATCCCGTTCAGATGACTAGGAACTGACTGTAAAGGGCTGCATTGAATATCATTTACGAGATTTACATGCAGCAGATGGCCTTTATCATCATTCATGTAGTAGAAATTTCAGGAACCTCAGATCAGTGCCTTTTGAGTTCCAACATGTCCCTGATGCCAAGCGCAGAAAGCCAGGCAGTCCTTAAGATAAGTATAAGTATGAAGAATTTCAGGACATGTGTGCTTACCTAGAACTTAACAGTGAGGAAGAACTAACTGTGATATCTTTGAGAGCCTCATAATGAAAGGTTATCTTTCCAATCCTGATTCTGAACCCTATGACAATTACAGTTTGAAAAATCACCCTAAAGAGCACTTTAAGGACTCAATTATATTTTCTGAAGGAGAATGCTTGGACGATATTGTCCCCATGAGAGAACAAACATTGCAGATTGTGAGATCATATTACAAAGGAAAGTGTCAGGAAGATGATGAAGAATCCCCAAAACGTGCTATTATTGAAACTGCCGCCAGATTAGTCAAAAGTGACATCAAGTCTGAGGTTTCCACTATGAAGAATCAGTATCCAAGTAGTGAGAATTTAAAGCTTGATTCAGCGCTTTCATTCATTCCAACTAGTCTGCGAATAGCACTGGAAACATTGTTCGCTGAGAAAGACACAAGACACAAGGTTGCTACAATTGGTCATGCCATAATTCAGGCAGTTCGCCTACGAGCTGTCATTGCACCGCTACAAGTGGGACTTGCTGTGCAAGTCCATCATCTACTGTATATCGTTCAAAGTTCACTGTGGATACCCTTCATGAGATGGGATTTTGCTGCTCATATACAGAAGTGATGAGATTTGAAAAAAATGTAGCAGATTGTGTGGAACCTGATGTTCTAGGTGGAGATGTAGATTTGCTGGAAATGTCTATTCTTTTCGCCGCTGATAATGTGGATCACACTCTTATCACTCTGGATGGCAAAGGGACATTTCATGGAATGGGTGTCATTGCCTCTGTCACCCCTGGAAAACAGACGAACCATATCATTCCAACAAAACAGATCTCAAAACTGAAATCTGATAAGAAAACAAAGATTCCAGTCTTGGAGTATAGGTTTACAAGGCATGCTTGTCATGGAGTAGTCTTCGAGGACCTGCCAAGATTTCTTGACTGTGGCAGCTCGTGGGTGAACTGCCTGAATTATGGCATGACCAACAGCAGCAACCTTGCGTCTTGTGTCTTTCCTACTGAACAATGTTTCCAGTGCTGTTTGCAGACTAGTTGGACTGAATGAAAGCGCTAAATCAAGCTTTAAATCTTCACTACTTGGATACTGATTCTTCATAGTGAAAACCTCAGACTTGATGTCACTTTTGACTAATCTGGCGGCAGTTTCAATAATAGCATGTTTTGGGGATTCTTCATCACCTTCCTGACACTTTCCTTTGTAATATGATCTCAGAATCTGCGATGTTTGTTCTTTCATAGTAACAATATCATCCAGGCCTTCTCCTTCAGAAAATATGATTGAGTCCTTAAAGCGCTCTTTACGATGCTTTTTCTAACTTTGTCATAGGGTTCAGAATCAGGATTGGAAAGATAACCTTTTATTATGAGGCTCTCAAAGATATCACAGTTAGTTCTTCCTCACTGGTCAGTTCTAGGTAAGCACACATGTTCTGAAATGCTTCGTACTTATCTTCATATTTAGGACAGCCTGGCTTTCTGCACTTGGCATCAGGGGCATACTGGAACTCAAAAGGCACTGACTTGAGGTTCCTGAAATTTCTACTACATGAATGATGATAAAGGCCATCTGCTGCATGTAAATCTCGTAAATGGTATTCAATACAGCCCTTTACAGTCAGTCCCAATCATCTGAACGGGATTCACAGATCTCCAAAATTGTTTCCACAAATTTGTCTGTGCATACCCAGCTAAAGTGTCCCTTGTCCAAATCAATTGTACATCCACAGAACATGCAATCCTTTGCACTATCAAAAGCTCCACTTGAGCATCTTGTGGTTCTCTTTCCTGGCACAGAAGCATTACTTTTCTTTGCAACATGGCTCTTAATGTTTTTAACATTAATATACTGTTGACGGCAGCTTTCACGCACTTTCATACCAGCTTCAACTACAAGATTGTCTTTCCGCTTTACAATGGCATCATTTATTCCTTTTGCCCTCTTCCACTGAATGCAACCCAGTTATCACTGAAATCCTCAATCTCCTCCTTGCAGATTAGACAAGAAGCTTGACTGAATGTGTTTGCACTCATTGCTGAATCATATCTGAAATAGAGAAAGATGCGAATTAGTTATGCAGTTAGATTCAATCAAATATATGGAAAATGCCACCTCTACCCCCAAAACATTGGCACATAATAGGCCAACATTATTTTTTATTATCTTAATGTGTTCTTTGCCCCAAAAAATGTAGGAATAAACACCAAGATCATCAAATTTGAGTTGATAGTTATAGAATTATGATCGTTCAAAGGTTTCGGCGGCCATCTTGGACACCATGTTGAAAAAAACACTTTTCCGGGGGTCATAGTTTGATAAACTTTTAGTATGTTAAAAATGATATTAAAACCTACCAAAATTAGTTGAGAAACCTTTTGTTACAATTTTTTTTGGGTTAAACTGTATTTTGCCCTGACTATAGGCTGTCTATCTACCCCTAGCTCTTGGCCATGGCTAGCTAATATTTACAAATCCAGTTTTCCCCTTTTCTACGTAACCTTATGGTTCTCGTTAGGCCAGCATACCTCCCTGTCTACTGATAGTCATAGTTGGGAAATGCCGTCTTGAAGGGACTGCCTGGGAGTTGTGGATAGTGGGTCACAGCCAGCCTAGGTCGACCGTATCCCATCTTATCTACTTAGCCTTAGTTTTTGCATAGGCGGCACTGGTCAAAGGAACTTGTTCCCTGTGTCTACACTCTGTAGATCCCTTTTAACGATACTGAATTTGTTCTAATATTGAAAGGTAGACCTTACTTTCTTGCCGTCTTACCCTTCTTCTAGGCTATTACACTTAGACGGTGCTAAGTGGCAGCCGTTTGGGGAAATTTGTTCTCTGTACTTACTTACTGTAGATCCCTTGGAACGACATCAGATTCTTCTAATAGTACGATTATGTCTTCCTGTCCTGCTGCTTTACCATTTTCTAAGGATCCCTTCCTTTTCCCCCTTTCTCACACCCCATGTTAGGCTTGGTCTTCTTGCTGTGGAACTCAGATCCATTTTATCAGTTATGTTCTCTTTTCCTAAATGTTTTCAATTATATTTGTTTATACCATTATTCATCATTATTATCATTAGGAAAACAATGAAAGAGATATCAGTTTTATGTAAACTTTCATAGAAAGACAAATAAAGAAAGGAAAAATTGCATAACTCCTTCCTCATAATAAATTGGCCAAGTAATATTTCTTTCATATGATTTTGTATGTCATGTGGCCTTCACTCACTTGAATAAAATAAATTGTGTCCTCCCGTTACCGAATATTTGCCCAACCCTGATTTAAATGAACAAAAGATTACCCGGAAGAGCGAAAAGAAGAATTGAAACGAGAAAAAGATATTGAACTAATTATATGACATCAACCAGAATGCAAACGCAACTTTAAAAGAAACACTTCAATTATAAAAAAGTGGATAAGATTGAAACATAAATACCAATAAAGAGAAATAGAGGAAGAGGCTCTTTAACTATGATAAGCAGCTCTTTTAGGAGAGGGGCACTGCAAAGTCAAACCCTTGTTCTATAGTCTTGGGTAGTGCCATAGCCTTGGTGCCATGGTCTTCCACTGTCTTTGGTTAAAGTTCTCTTGCTTGAACGTACACACGTAAGAACCATTCTATCTTATTTTTCTCCCTGTTGTTTTTCAAGTTTTATAGTTTAAAATTGAAAGACCTACTTTAATGTCATTACTGTTACTAAAATATTTTACTTAAAGTGTTCATTACTTCTCTTGCAGTTTATTTATTTACTTGTTTCCCTTCCTCACTCGGCTATTTTTTCCTATAATAATTGGAACCCTTGGGCATATAGTATCCTGCTTTTTCAACTAGAGTTGTTGCTTAGCTAATAATAATAATAATAATAATAATAATAATAATAATAATAATAATAATAATAATAATAATAATAATAACGCAGTCAATGAGGAACTGTAGTGCAAGTACAAATCGAAACATCATCATTCATTCAATCCCCTTTATTACTACGTTTCGGACAATTTGTTCATCAGGTTCTGTAAAGTTAAAAGCATACACACGTACAAAAGATAGAAAACATAGGTAAAAGACATGAGCAACAATAGATAATTTAAAATTATAAACAGTACTTAAAAAACTTTTCTGCTGAAAGCAGAGTTATCTAGGTTTAGTTTCAGTTGATGTTTCAGTATGTAAAATGTTTACAATAATCATAGCTCGGTCTCAAATCGAGCTTTACATAAAATACTAAAATCAAGATCAAAATTGGTGTTACATACTCCATGGCAATGATCTCTTGTAGAGGATTGAGAAGGCTTACCTAGCAGTAGAAGAGTCGTCGAACTAATGCGTCTATGTTCAAAGGTTCTGGTAGACAACAGTTAAGTCGAACTTCCCACATATTACGAACTACACTTCGGACACACAACTTTATAAACAACTATAGAACATAGTTCGCTAGATAACCACTCCTTGGACTTGAGTAAATAGCCTATCTTAAAATTATTGAAAAATATCATTCTAATATTTATCTTTTTAAAGAAGGTTTTCGTTACATGCTTAATTTTTCATTCTATTATATTATCTATTTTGTTCGATATATAAGGAAATTGGAAATATATAATCTGGTCTTTTACTTCACAAAGCTGGCTATCATCATTAATGATTTTGTTAAGAAAATTTTGTAATTTTTTATGAAATAAATTATTTTGGTAACCATGGTTGTTGCAGAATTCCTATAAGAATGATATTTCTCTATGAA
>NC_090744.1:81922609-81955109 GCF_036898095.1 Palaemon carinicauda | reverse complement strand
CATCGTGAATAAACTTCAAAAGGAAATATTTGTATACATCATCAAATTTCATTAAATTTAACCTTTTGTACATGTCACTAGTTCTCATCAAAGGTACATTATTCTCGTTGTGCTTAACCTTTAGAATGTTCCTTAGTATTTTATTGAGAGAGGTTTTAATGTTATGGAGGTTTATCTCAGGAACACCACCCCAAATGATAACATTTTGTATCATTATAGGGTACACAAAGGAGTAATACATGGTCATAAGAGCCGACTGAGGCACAAGTGAGGAAAGTGGATAAAAAACACCTTGAATTTTGCTTAATTTCCTATAAACTTCAGCTGATTGCTGAACTTAACTTATTATCAATAATGATGTCCAAGTACCTGACACTGGAGACCCACTCAAGCTTAGTTCCGTTAAAATACATGTCTGGCAAGCTTTCAACATGACTTGTTGTGAACAACATTAATTTAGTTTTTTACACGTTAGGAATTAGTCTATTATTCTGGAGCCAATTTGTGAGTTCAGCAATCAATATATTTAATTTGCTAATGCACAATTCAAGTGATTTTTCTCTGTTATAAAAAAACTGCATCATCTGCAAATAGAACCTTCTTTGCAATCCTTATATCTACTATGTCGTTAATAAAAACATTGAATAGAAGGGGTCCTAAAACCGAACCCTGTGGTACCCCAAAATTTATAGGTCCAGTATCAGACACATGGCCATCAATACAAACATACTACCTTCGGTTACTCAAGTATGACAAGAGGAAGGAGTTGACATTACCTCTAAATCCTCTTATTGATAACTTATGGAGAAGGACATTCCTATCCACAGTATCGAAAGCCTTCTTTAGATCCAAAAAAAGTGCTATCGTATACGACTTCTGGTTAAACGAGGGTAAAATATCACTTGCAACCTTAAAAATGGCAGTAGTAGTGCTACATGGTTTTCTAAAACCGAACTGAAGGTTCGAAAGTACATTAAAACGATCAATGAATTTGACCATCTTCGAATAAGTTAAGAGTTCAAAAATTCTATTTATAGTAGTTAGAGTTGTAATGGGTCTATAATTGTAATAAATGAAATAGTTTGTTATTACATGTTTAAAACACATGACGTAATATGTCATTTTGGATGAAGATGCTAGCATGAGATTTGCTGTAGTCATATAAAATCATAAACAGGATGTACTTTGCAGCCTCGGCAATGTAACATTTTTCTGAAACGTCAACACCAATGCATAGTGTGTGAAAGATTGTGTCGTCACCGGATGCAGGTGTCTTCCGAGAAAGAATGTAACAGTTTCCATATTGTGTTTAAATGCTACGACAACTAAGCATATGATATCTGTGATATCGATAATTTAAGCAGTTCATATCTATACTTCACCTGAATTGGTCATCCGACCAAACCAGCTCCACTCCTGTGATGGAGATGTTTAACACTGTTGTTTTTAGAGAATAAATACTTTTTAAAGTTATTAAGATGAACTTCATTTTCAAGACTTAACATCTTAAACAACACATACTTAATGTGTGCTTATAAAAGTAGCACACTAATAAATGGTGGCAGCGGTTAAACTCTACGAATCAGAGAAAGATCTTCAAGTAATTATAATAATAAACTCTAAGAATTAGAGGAAGATCTTCAAGACATCAAAATAAAGCTGTAAAAACCAGAGAAAGATCTTCAAGAACTCAACGTTAATGAATCTACAATTTTGACTAAGTAACATAGTCCATCGAAATCTATAACATTTAATGAATGTTATACATACAAACTGATGAACTGGATCTTCAATCAACATCCTAGGAAACCCAAGGACTGACGTTCAACGCTTACAAAACATATCCAGGAAGCACTACATTCAACGGAAACTCGAACGATACATCGCTAACAAACATCAAGAGAGAGAGATGATGTGACGACATCACACAGAACCATATATAAGCTAAGTACAATTTTTTAAATTCATTCCAGTTTGGGCAGTGAAGTGTAGTTATCACGAGTCGTTAGTCGATTATTACTGGGGTGAGTGGTTTGCTAATCTTTTGTTTTCCTTTCATTAAAGAAAACTGTGTTCAACTCCGAATTCTCATCTATAATTTTTTCTCTCTTTGTGCTAATTCCTTTTTCTTTCAGAAATTTACAGAAAATATCTTTGTGCTCGGTTTTCTTTCAGAAATTCTCGGGAAATATCTTGGGATTAGTAACATTGTTTGGGGAATTTATTATACATATGCGTTTACGCAGTGGACGCCTGTATTCATATAGATATTTTGATAGAATTGCAAGGGGTCGAAGAGATAGGAAAAGAAATACAGCAGTCATGACGCTCCCTGCAAGCATGGAATAGGATGTATATAAACAGATAAAAAAACACATGTCTAAGTGTCCAGATCTCGATCCCGTGTTAACTCAAGTTTTTGCAAAGAATGAAACAAAGCCACAAACAGTGAACGTAGTTAATAATAGTCAAGTAGCGGGAATGACGTGTTATAATTGCAAACGTCAAGGTCACTTAAGCGCGGACTGCAGAACGAAATTCTGCTCGATCCATAATAGTTCGACTCATTCATACAATCAGTGTTACTCGCGTAAGACACAACAGAATCCCAGAAATACACAGTCAATTCCACAGTCAGTTCCATATGGAAATAAAAAGAAAAATCCTCATTTTAACAATAAGCAGAAACAACAAAATGTCAATGCAGTTCAGAGTCCAAAGCAAACAAACACTTCTTCGAATATCGCTGAGCCTGGGTCGTCAAACCAGACCTCGCAAGGTCAGACTAATTTTCAGAATGTGCAGAGCAAAGCAAATACCACATAGTTAACTCCAGAGGGGAAGAGAGTGATGTTGGGTCAAGGTCATTCATGTCAACATCAATAGTATTGAATAATCAATTTAATGTTTTATCAGATAATTGTGAGGCAATAGATTTTCCTTTGAAACACACGACCGAATTAAGTAAAACAGTGCATGCTCCCGTAGATTTGCAACGAATTCATACAATAATAAGCCAAAATGAGTTACGACCAACCTTATATGCTGTAAATTTAGAACACAAATCCTTTACGTTATTTTTTGACTCTGGTAGTCCACGTAATATCATGGATTTGAAGACACATCATTTGTTATTTTCGAACTTTCCGATTGAAAAATCCGGAGTTAGACTCTCGGGTATAGGAAATAATGAATTAAATGTCATAGGCATAACTCATGTTCAATTCAAAGTCGGTAAACGCACGTTTGCCGATACATTTGTTGTTGTACAAAATATTGATATGTATCCAGCTTTAATTATAGGATACCCATCTATGGGAAATCAAAACATTATCTTAGCCCCTGCCAAGCACGGCGTGTATATCAAAGGGAAATTCTATAAGTCTTCTAATACCTTAAAATCAGTTTTGGATAAAAAGGAGACGACAAATTTAACCGTAACGTACGTTGAAGAACCAATAACTTGTCTCACTAATAAAGAAATAATATACGCGACCCAGCAGAATTCTCGTTCACCCGTAATATCATCTTGCACGCAATCTAATCTATCGAGCCAAACGTACCTTCGAATTTAATAGTGCAAATAAAGAAAACATTACCGGGATCTGAAATATTAATCCTTTCCGACACTTTGAAAACTAACGGATTGTCCGTCACATAAGCTAATTATGCAGTAGGCTCACATCAACAATGTAATATTGAAGTCTGTAATCATTTAAATAACACTTTAGTAATTCACAAAAATCAACATATCTTGGATGTAGAAGTTTATAAACATCGTATTCTTACCGTTGCTGAAATCAATCACTATCAATCCGTTGCAGATGAATGCCTTTTACAATCTATTAAAAAATAAAATCAATAAAGACATTCAAGACGAAGAAATTCAGCAGAAAATTTTTGGACTTTTAACTAAATATCATGATGTTTTTTCCACTACGGATGGATCCTTAGGAAAAACAGATGTGATCGAGCATCAAATAATGTTAAAGGACAAGCAGAAAATTATCTATGTACCCTCGTACAGACTCCCTATGAAATTCCAGAATGAAATAAATGATGAAGTAGGTAAAATGCTAGAAGAAGGAGTCATTAGGAAATCAAACAGCCCTTACAATTTTCCTTTAATAGTTGTACCGAAAAAAGATCGAACATGGCGTATCTGCGTCGACTTCCGTCGTCTAAACGAAGAGACGATCCCTGATCGATTCCCAGTGCCATGTACTGACGATATATTGTCTTTGTTAGGTCAGAATAAATATTTTACCAGTTTGGACTTACTTAAAGGCTTTCACCAGATATCATTAGCAGAAGATAGTATCCCATACACAGCCTTCAGCACAGCCAGGGGACATTATGAATTTTTACGGATGCCTTTTGGTTTACGTTGTGCTCCTATAACATTTACAAGAATGATTAACATAGTGTTTGGAGACTTGTTAGGGGATATATTGCATGCCTATATGGATGATCTTGTAATCTCTTCCAACACCTTAGAAGAACATCTACGTAAGTTAGAACTAGTACTACAGAGATTAAGGCAACATAACTTAAGGGTAAAGATTAGTAAGTGTGAATTTTTCAAAACAGAATTAATATATTTGGGTTTCATGGTGTCAAGCCAAGGTCTTAAGGTAGTCCATGATAAGGTGTCGGCTATACGTAATTTTCCCATACCTACTAATATCAAGGGAATACAGCAATTTCTGGGTTGTAGTGGATATTACAGGCGTTTTATACGCAACTATTCAATAATAGCCGCTCCTTTAACTGATCTTACGAAGAAGGGTGTAGATTTCATATGGTCTGAGCATCATCAACAGGAGTTTAATACCTTGAAAGGTGAACTGTGTAGTTCTCCTATCTTAAAATTTCCTGACTTCGGTAAGGAATTCTTCATTGCAACAGATGCCTCAGACTTAGGAGTAGGAGGGGTATTGCTTCAGCAATATGATAAACAATTTTTCCCGATAGCTTTCTATTCTCGAAAATTGAGAACTTCCGAAAGTAAGTATGCAGTAATAGACAAGGAAGGGCTAGCTATTGTTAATTCACTAGTGCATTTTCAGTTCATAATTTACGGTTATCCCGTTAAGGTTCTTACTGACCATAAACCACTAACCGAGTTCTTTAAAGGCTTCAACCACAACCCTAAACAAACTCGGTGGCATTTGATCATTCAAGATTTTGGCGTAAGAATCGGGTATTTACCAGGGAAAGCAAATATCATTGCGGATGCATTATCACGCAACCCCGTGTCATCTTGTACGGAGCCTTTAGCTGAATTAACAGATATATCAACATCCATGCCTATTGTTAAAACGATATCTGAACAAGAAGATTTAGGCTGGAGTGCTGAATTATTACAGACTGAGCAAAGAAAAGATCAGAAAATAGAAACAATTATAAATGCTTTGAAAGGCAATCATAAGGAAAAGGGATATATAAAGTATAAGCAGCAGAATTATGTAATCAAAGATAATATTCTGTGTAGGACTGTCACAAGGAAAACCCGCAATACACCACATGTAACTTACGACCAGGTAATAGTACCAATCTCACTTATTTCCACTGTTCTGAATTGGTTGCATTCAAATCCATTACATGGACACCCGGGGTTCTCATTAATGTCACAGAAAGCCAAATCATTGTTTTATTGGCATACGATGCTTACAGATATAAAAAGACACATAGCTAATTGTCGCACATGTCAGGAAAACAAAGGGCATACGAAAACACCTGTCAGCCTAGGGGCTTATCCCGTGCCCAATCAACCCTTTGAAAGAATATATTTAGATTTGTTAACAGGATTTTACGAGTCAGACAGAGGAAATAAGCACCTCTTAGTAATTATAAATGCTTTAACTCGATATACAGAACAAATAGCGCTTAAAACTAAAACTGCGATTGAATGGGCTAGGAAGTTTTACGAGTGTTACATTTGTAAACATGGAATTCCACACATGATAATCTCAGACTCGGGTGGTGAATTTAATAATCACTTTCTTACCTCATTGTGTGAATTCCTTAGCATAAAGAAAATAAATACCATGATATATCACCCAGAGTCAAATGGGCTAGTGGAAAGAGCAAATAGAAAAGTTTTAAATATATTAAGAGTAACACTAGGGGGAACAGACCCCAACAGGGATATTGCAATACCGGCAGCACTGAGTACTCTGAATCATTCATATCATATATCAATTAACCCTGGATAGGTACGATGGGTCGTTTGCGACCCCGAGCGTCAAAAAAAAAACAGGTTTTTCTCACGTGACTCACCCCCGTGACTGAATTTGTGGGTGATCGACCTGCAGGAGGTGTCTCCCCTACACGCTCTAGTAGTGTCCAGATGTGCATTGCTATAGCTGTACTCCTTCCCCGATTTCTGAGACGCGTCGGGGTCGAGCGCGACCGAGTTTACCCTTCTAAGGTAGTTTGCATAATTATCAAAGTTATTACGTATTATGAAATTGTCGTAGAATGGTGCAACTTGTATAGGTTATCAGTTGTGGAAAGTCTTGGTGGATTGTTTGGCTACCATGTGCATGATTTTTTTTTTAGTTAAAATGTCGTTCATCACCACGAGGACCATTTTACCGCGAGTGCCCCTTTTTCATTTTTTTTCATTTTTTTGCCATGTCATTTTTCCGTAAGATATTGCCAAATAGGGTCGTAAAACTTTTGCTTGTTTAGTGTTGGAAAGTGTGTCTAGATGATCTGGCTACTCATGCATGACTTTGTTTTTGTCAGATACGACGTAGTTATTGGTATATTGGGTATTTAACTGCGGTTACCAATTTCTGTTTTTTTTCAATATTTGTAAAAATTACTACGTAGTAAGGAATTGCCGTATATCATTCATTTTTTTTTTCATGTTTATGTGTTAGAAAGTGTGCCTTGATGGTTGGGCTAACACGTGCATGTCTTTTTTTTTATCTGAGATGCCGTATATTAGAATGTCGGGCATTTTACCGCGAGTGTCCCTTTTTCATTTTTTTTCATTTTTTTGCCAAGTCATTTTTCCGTATGATATTGCGAAATAGTATCGTAAAACTTTTGCTTTTTTAGTGTTGGAAAGTGTGTCTAGATGATCTGGCTACCCATGCGTGATTTTGTTTTTGTCAGATACGACGTAGTTATTGGTATATTGGGTATTTAACTGCGGTTGCCAATTTCTGTTTTTTTTCAATATTTGTAAAAATTTACTACGTAGTAAGGCATTGCCGTATATTATTGATTTTTTTTTCATGTTTATGTGTTAGAAAGTGTGCCTTGATGGTTGGGCTAACACGTGCATGTCTTTTTTTTTTATCTGAGATGCCGTATATTAGAATGTTGGGCATTTTTCCGCGAGTGCCCCTTTTTATTTGTTTTGCATTTTTTTGCTTAGTCATGTTACCGTAAGGAATTGGCAAGTAGTGTCGCAAAACTTATATTTTTATAGTGTTGGAAAGTGTTTCTAGATGATCTGGCTACCCATGCCTATTTTTTTTTTAGCCAGATATGGCGTATATATAAGTATGTGTTCGATTTTCCTGTGATTGCCATTTTTTCGTTTTTTCCCATTTCTTTCAAAATTACTACGTACTAAGGAACTATCACAGGGTAATATTTCATTTATATGTTTATTTGTCGGAAAATGTGCCTTGATGGTTTGCCTAGCACGTGGCTGAAATTTTTTTTTCTGAAATGCCGTATATTAGAATGGCCATTTTTCCACGAGTGCTTTTTTTATTTGTTTTGCATTTTTTTGCTTAGTCATGTTACCGTAAGGAATTGGCAAGTAGTGTCGCAAAACTTATATTTTTATAGTGTTGGAAAGTGTTTCTAGATGATCTGGCTACCCATGCCTATTTTTTTTTTAGCCAGATATGGCGTATATATAAGTATGTGTTCAATTTTCCTGTGATTGCCATTTTTTCGTTTTTTTCCATTTCTTTCAAAATTACTACGTACTAAGGAACTATCAGAGTAATTATTCATTTAGATGTTTATTTGTCGGAAAATGTGCCTTGATGGTTTGCCTAGCACGTGGCTGAATTTTTTTTTTCTGAAATGCCGTATATTAGAATGTTAGCCATTTTTCCGCGATTGCCCCTTTTTATTTGTTTTGCATTTTTTTGCTTAGTCATGTTACCGTAAGGAATTGGCAAGTAGTGTCGCAAAACTTATATTTTTATAGTGTTGGAAAGTGTTTCTAGATGATCTGGCTACCCATGCCTATCTTTTTTTTAGCCAGATATGGCGTATATATAGGTATGTGTTCGATTTTCCGGTGATTGCCATTTTTTCGTTTTTTCCCAATTCTTTCAAAATTACTACGTACTAAGGAACTATCACAGAGTAATGATTCCTCTAGATGTTTATTTGTCGGAAAATTTTGTTTACTTTTTTTTTTATTGAATATCATCAAATTTTTTTAGTTAAAATATATTGTTTTACATTTTTTTTTTTTCGATTTTATTTCCCTTCAAAAAAATTTTTTTGGGTCAGAATTTTAATTTTATAGTCGTAAAATAATCGACAATTATCCAGCAACCCACCATACAATTTTTATGCATATCCAATAATAATTAGATTAGTAAATAACACCTTGAAATTGACATACCCTTCCTACATTTCAAGTGGCAGATTAGGGAGTCTGAGTCAGTGTGGTTGGCGGCCATTTTGTGGACATATCCGAAGCGTAAGCTGCCCTATCTATATATATTCTTGTTCCCTATAGAATTTGTGATATTTTGGTATATTTTTACCTGCATAAATATCATATTATATATTAAATATATGTATTTTTTTACGAAATTTCTAAGTACTCAAAAAATTACCTTTAGATATGGCCCCTGATATAAATGTAATTTACAAAATAATGAAGATTTTTTTTACATATTTCTATTTTAGGATAACATATGTTTATTCCCTAAAAAAATTAGCCACTTCCTATTTCATTTGGGTACCCAAAAAAATTCATGAAATTTGGACAAATTTTTTTGGCCAAAAAAAGTTACCCTTTTTTTCTCATTTCAGATCTTCACCTCCATGGGTCTGACTTCATCCAAAATACATCAAGATGTGTCCTAAACATTCAAGAATCAATTCCTAAAAGGATTTGTGTATATATGTATAAACTTTTTTTTTATGAATTTTTATGTCAGGTCTTTTTTTTTTCTACTTAATTTTTTAAAATATTTATAATAAATAGTTTTTCTGCAGATGAGTAGTATTTATCTTTACAGTTGTTTTAAGCATTCATTGAAGTTTTTTTGGCAAAAGAAAAAAGGAGGTTACTGCAAAAACTGATTTTTCAAGAATTTTTTTTGGCGTCAGGGTCGTTCGCGTCCGAGTATACCCTTAAAGGGGTGTCCGAGGAGCGTACCTATCCAGGGTTAAAATGTCACCGCATGAAGCATTGTATGGTACCCCAGTTAGAACACCTTTCCATGTATTAACGCCTACAACTAATCTATCAAATCCTTTAAAAGAATGTATAAATGTAAGCATAAGTCGATATGATATACTTCGAAAGAATTTAGAAGAATCACAAATCATAATGGAAAGGAGTCATGATGAAATAGCGAAGCCAACTAAAACGTATACCGTGGGTGATAACGTGTATATACAGATAAATGTGCGTAAAGGACTCAATTATAAACTAACACCTATGTTTGAAGGCCCATTTAACATTTTGGAAACATTAACGGCCAATAGGTTTAGATTTCAAAACGTATCCCAACCCACGGATGAGAGAATAGTACCATTGGCTCACATAAGAAATTAAAAAAAAAAAAAAAAAAAAAAAGAAGAGAGAAAGAAGTGAGGGAAATTTTTTTTTATTTTATGTGATTAAAGGTTTCTTCTTAATACAGGAGTAATTTATATTTTTCTCGTTACAGGTTTCCTAGATGAATTTTTTGTTGTTGGGAGTGATACTGTTCGCTCAGACATTTTTCTCGTGTGGGATGAGCTCTAAAACTAATAGTATAGATTTTAAATATGGCACTATAGTTGAAAGACAAGAAGACGTTTTTATTACATCGAGCAACGTAGTTGTAGAAGTGAATATGCAAGCAATTTTTCTTCCAAAGAATGATGTCACTAGCTTAAAAACCGCCATTTCAAGGTTTTCTGTCTCATTTGATGAGTTGCATAGAAGACATTTTCATTTGACTACAGAGAGTTTGTTTGGATCGACATTAAAAGTTGCAGAGATGCTATCTGATGACTTGAAAAATAAGTCTTACGAGACAAAATCTTTGGCTTATGACCTTTTGATGTGGACTGTAGGACACGAACATAAAGAAAGACGAAATCCATTTATTTATGCTGCATTAAACATCTTTGGGTCTATTGCAAGTTTAGGTTTAGGAATTTCCAATCGTCTTAAGATTAGTAATCAAAATAAGAAAATTGAGTTCTTGACTCATGAAGATGAATTGATTATGTCAGAACTAAGGAATCAGTTAGCTTCGACCAATCAAATTATGGATTTAGTAAATGAACATTCAAATAATATCATTCATAATATGGAAGTACAGGATTTGTTGGCAACGTTAACATATTATGATTCAAAGATAGATCACATACATAACAGAATTGTACATTTCATTGAGAAATCTAAGGATTATGTAGAAGCTATCACGTTAGCAACTAAAGGTGTACTGTCGCCCCATTTGTGGCCTATAAGTTACTTAACGTTAATTCTAGAGAACGGAAGGGATAAAATAGGCTATATTCCTTTGTTAGGCGAACGTAGGTTAGAATTTTATTACAGCCTAATTACAGTAAGCGTTGATAATAACAAGATTAGGATTACAATTCCCTTTGATTCTTCTGATGCCTGGCAATCTTACAGGATATCACCATTTCCGACTTTCATGACGAATCACTCAAATCCAGTAATATCCAGTTTGACAGGACACGTATTGATTTCCCCAGACAAGGAAACATATACGGTCATTAAAGACTTAAATCAATTAACTCACTGTTCAGACGCAATGGATAGAAAAATATGTACAGCTGACTCATTTGAATTCCATAAAAACTTAATGGATTCATGCGAGTTAGGTATAGTGCTAGACGGTGCTCTCTCCCATACAAGTGAAAATTGTCTGCATAAGCTTTATCCCTTTGACAATAATGAGTTCAATTGCTGACTGAACAATGGCTCGTGGATACGATACGACAAGGTCGGCTTCAATGTATCATGCTCGGACGGATCCACGTCCTTTGCCCACATCTTTGTTGCAGCAGATGGTTGTATTGGGACTTCCCCTAATTCCATGGTGACCGGACTAAGGACACTCATCAGAGAACGAGTCTACTTCGCGAACTTCACGTGGACGTCTACAATGCCAGCACTACCTCTCCCGTACAATCAACAGGTTGCCAAGCAGTTGATGAAATTGACCGAGATGGACCACCTGTCACCGACTTATAAGGAAATTCTTCACCCCATACTACTAGCACGATTAAGCATTACGGTGATGATATTTATCGCTGTGAACATCCTTGTTTGGCGTAGATTACGGTACAGTTGGAAGCTAAAACAGAACGTTTCGCCATGTCCAGACAAAACTCCTTATTTAATTCAGTTTAAAGCCGTTTGAAGTGGCCACCTCATTCGCTAAAGGAGTAAAATGTTTTGGAAATTGAGTTTGTACGAAAAGCTGTTAGTACGCTAGTAATATGTAATTGAGGAAATTTTTGAACTTTGCATTGTTAAAAATACATTTAAAAAAACATTTAAAAAAATATAAATCATTTTCTCTCTCGGCATCTAATAAAATATATAAGCCAGAATGTTAAAAGAAAAGAGAAAGAAAATAATAAATAACAGAATCTATGGGCATCTAATAAAATATATCAGCCCTATATATATATATATATATATATATATATATATATATATATATATATATATATATATATATATATATATATATATATATATATATATATATATATATATATATATATATATATATATATATATATATATATATATATATATATATATATATATACATATATATATATATATGTACAAAACCGTGGTACGTGTACGTACCAGGAATTCATGTTTGTTCACTAAAATTGAATCTTTACCAAGGTAACAAATATTTTTATTAGTTACCGTATTGTGTTAATCTATGTTTCTGACAAAGGTAACAATTATTCTTTAACAAGTTACCGAATCATATGTATATCAGTATTTTTTTTTGGTACCATATAATCATTTGCTAGCAATGTACCATATATATGATCTGTATTTATCATGCATTTTTTTTTCTTTGCTTTGGTAATATCTTTTCATATGCATTATTGTTATTATTTTTTGATGTGCCTATTTGGACATTCGTCCTCATTTGCTTATGGCTAAAGTTAAACAAAGAATAATACATATGTCCAGTCACACCTAGTAAACATGTTTTGGCTTGTTGTTAAATTTTTTTTTTTGAAAAAATTGAGATAGCTGGCCGAGCTAATGTAATAAATGAAATAGTTTGTTATTACATGTTTAAAACACATGACGTAATATGTCATTTTGGATGAAGATACTAGCGTGAGATTGGCTGTAGTCATATAAAATCATAAACAGGATGTACTTTGCAGCCTCGGCAATGTAACATTTTTCTGAAACGTCAACACCAATGCATAGTGTGTGAAAGATTGTTTCGTCACCGGATGCAGGTGTCTTCCGAGAAAGAATGTAACAGTTTCCATATTGTGTTTAAATGCTATGACAACTAAGCATACGATATCTGTGATATCGATAATTTAAGAAGTTCATATCTATACTTCACCTGAATTGGTCATCCGACCAAACCAGCTCCACTCCTGTGATGGAGATGTTTAACACTGTTGTTTTTAGAGAATAAATACTTTTTAAAGTTACTAAGATGAACTTCATTTTCAAGACTTAACATCTTAAACAACACATACTCAATGTGTGCTTATAAAAGTAGCACACTAATATAATTACTCATTTTGGTTACATCACCTGACTTAAACACTGGGATAACCCGACCAACGTTAAGGAGATCAGGGTACAAGCCTTGAGCAATGCTCATATTATACAAGTGCGCAATGATAGGTCCAACGGTATAACGAACTAATAGGAGTAAACTGGGCTTAATATCATTTAAACTGTTTCCCTTATCCGGCATTGATTGCAATACTGAACAGACCACGCCCTCATCTGTTGGAGCCAAGAAGAATGTGTGGTCAATTCGACAAATATTATCAAAACATGTAAGATTCATATCATGAGGAAGATTCCCAGTAAGACATGAAACAATATTCATGAAAAAATTATTAAAATAATATGCTATTTGTGGTCCCTCAATAACTGTCCCATCCTCTGTCATCACCGCCCGTAATAATAATAATAATAATAATAATAATAATAATAATAATAATAATAAAATAATACTAATAATTTAATAATAATAATAACAATTTAATAATAATAAATAATAATTTTATAATGATGATTAATTGCAAATAATGATTATGATGGTAATAATAATTCAATGATATTCAAATTTATTAATAATAATAATAATAATAATAATAATAATAATAGTAATAATAGTAATAATGATAATATTCATAAAATAATGATAATATTCATAAAATAATGCTAATAATTTAATAATAATAATAGTAATTTAATAATAATAATAATAATAATAATAATATAATAATAATAATAATAATTTAATAATAATAAATAATCATTTGATAATAATGATTAATTGCAAATAATGATAATGATAGTAATATTAATTCGGTAATAATACATACATACATACATATACCAAGGCACTTCCCCTAATTTTGGGGGGTAGCCGACATCAACAAATGAAAAAAAAGGGGGGGGGGACCTCTACTCTAAAGCCTACGTTCCTCCCAGCCTAACAAGGGACTTAAAGTTGCCAAAGATGTATAGAAGTTATAATGTATGCCTATGTTTACTTGAAGTTCGTATGTACATTGTGTTTCCACAACGCCTTCGGGAACATTATAGCAAGGCCAATGTTACCTAAGATTGTAGAAAGAACAAATAGTCAATAATTTTTCCAAACAATGAAAATAGCGGTCTTTAAATGATGACGTCATCCTTATGGCATCGTCTGCCTGACTGAGTTAGACAGGTGCGCAGTTTCTCTCTCTCTCTCTCTCTCTCTCTCCCTCTCTCGAATTATTTACCACTGCCATTTATACAAATACTTTTATTCTCTCTCTCTCTCTCTCTCTCTCTCTCTCTCTCTCTCTCTCTCTCTCTCTCTCTCTCTCTCTCTCTCTCTCTCTCGAATTATTTAAAACTCCCATTTATACAAATACTATAATAACAATGTTCAACTCTCTCTCTCTCTCTCTCTCTCTCTCTCTCTCTCTCTCTCTCTCTCTCTCTCTCTCTCTCTCTCTCATGTTTCGAAATCTCGTACCTCTGGCAGAAATGAAAGACATTGGTAGAGGGTTAGGTGAATGAAAACTACCACTTACGAACACATCACAAAGTCTCCAAAGACATGTAGAAATTATAATGCATGTGTTTATTTACTTGAAGTTTGTATGTTGATTGTGCTTTCACAACGTCCTCTGGAATTTTATAGCAATGCCAATGTTACATAAGGTGATAGAAAGAACAAAAAGTAAGTGGAGAACAAGAAAACAGAAGCCAAAGATGCCAAAGATGTATAGAAGTTATAATGTATGCGTTTGTTTACTTGAAGTTCGTATGTACATTGTGTTTCCACAACGCCCTCGGGAACATTATAGCAAGGCCAATGTTACCTAAGGTTGTAGAAAGAACAAATAGTCAATAATTTTTCCAAACAATGAAAATAGCGGTCTTTAAATGATGACGTCATCCTTATGGCGTAGTCTGCAAGACTGAGTGACAGATGCGTAGTTCTCTCTCTCTCTCTCTCTCTCTCTCTCTCTCTCTCTCTCTCTCTCTCTCTCTCTCTCTCTCTCTCTCTCTTTCTCTCGAATTATATACCCCTGCTATTTATACAAATACTTGTATTCTCTCTCTCTCTCTCTCTCTCTCTCTCTCTCTCTCTCTCTCTCTCTCTCTCTCTCTCTCTCTCTCTCTCTCTCTGTACATCCTTTTATTAGATAATAGAATGAATCTCTTTTTTCATTTGTTCGTATATCCTTGCAAAAATTCTTATTCTCTCTCTCTCTCTCTCTCTCTCTCTCTCTCTCTCTCTCTCTCTCTCTCTCTCTCTCTCTCTCTCTCTCTATCATCTTATTTTATAATAGGATGAATCTCTTTTTCATTTGTACGTATACCCTTGTAAAAAGTACTTCTCTCTCTCTCTCTCTCTCTCTCTCTCTCTCTCTCTCTCTCTCTCTCTCTCTCTCTCTCTCTCTCTCTCCTCTGTACATCCTTTTATTAGATAATAGAATGAATCTCTTTTTCATTTGTTCGTATACCCTTGTAAAATATACTTATTCTCTCTCTCTCTCTCTCTCTCTCTCTCTCTCTCTCTCTCTCTCTCTCTCTCTCTCTCTCTCGAATTATATACCCCTGCTATTTATACAAATACTTGTATTCTCTCTCTCTCTCTCTCTCTCTCTCTCTCTCTCTCTCTCTCTCTCTCTCTCTCCAATTGTTATAAACTCCCATTTATACAAATACTATAATAACAATGTTCAACTCTCTCTCTCTCTCTCTCTCTCACTCTCTCTCTCTCTCTCTCTCTCTCTCTCATGTTTCGAAATCTCGTACCTCTGGCAGAAATAAAAGGCATTGGTAGAGGGTAGGTGAATGAAAACTACCTGCTACGAAAAAATCACAAAGTTTCCAAAGACATATAGAAATTATAATGCATGTGTTTATTTACTTGAAGTTCGTATGTTGATTGTGCTTTCACAACGTCCTCTGGAATTTTATAGCAATGCCAATGTTACATAAGGTGATAGAAAGAACAAAAAGTAAGTGGAGAACAAGAAAAAAGAACCAAGAAAGAGGGAAACATGGATAAGAGTACAATGCTGAAACCTGCTAACTAAAACACTGGCAACAATTAGAGATCACTGGCAACTCATAACATAGGATTAGTAAACTGAGGGTTCAAATACCTCCTTTAGGGTGCATTTATGTAGGAATGAACAATAAAAGTTATCATAATAATACTATCTTGATTTCTTTTAGAAAAGAAGCGAAAGCTTGCTGCAAATCTTTGGTAGCTCATAACTCAAAAACATACTTATTCCCACTTAGGTACATTTTTCTCACTTATTTGTTGTTCGATATTAGAGAAAAAGATATCGTTGAAAAGAAGAATAAAAATTCCACAATTCTGTCAGACAAAATTTTGATTTTCGTTTTACATTTTTTTTCACGATTATTTTCCGTCTAGACAAGGAAAAAAAAATAAAAATTCATTAAAAAAAAACAGAAAGGAAAATCAAAATTCTGTCTGACAGAATTGTTCGGTTGTTAGAGTAGTTTTTGTGGTATAAATTTCAATACAATTGGTATTATAGTATTGGGGAAAAATGTACCTAAATATTTTTTTAAAATCATGATTTTTCCTCATAAATCCAAAAGTTTTTGATCAAATGACTTGAAATTTTTATATGATGAAGGTATTATATGTGTCTAAAAGATATATAGAAATTGTGTAATTTGGATCATTAGGAAAAAAAATGGCGGACATGGCGGATGGTCCCCTGACCGAGTTCAGCTGGTACTGCTAGGGTGCCACAGCCCACCCTCCCATATTATCCACCACAGATGAAGCTTCATAATGCTGAATCCCCTACTGCTGCTACTTCCGCGGTCATCTAAGGCATCGGAGGAAGCAGTAGGGCCTACCGGAACTGCGTCACAATCGCTCGCCATTCATTCCTATTTCTAGCATGCGCTCTTGCCTCACTCACATCTATCCTCCTATCACCTAGAGCTTCCTTCACTCCATCCATCCACCCAAACCTTGGTCTTCCTCTTGTACTTCTCCCATCAACTCTTCCATTCATCACCTTCTTTAGCAGAGAGCCATTTTCCATTCTCTCAATATGGCCAAACCACCTCAACATATTCATATCCACTCTAGCTGCTAACTCATTTCTTACACCAGTTCTCACTCTCCCCACTTCGTTCCTAACCTTATCTACCCGAGATACACCAGCCATACCCCTTAGACACTTCATCTCAAACACATTAAATTTCTGTCTCTCCATCACTTTCATTCCCCACAACTCCGATCCATACATCACAGTTGGTACAATCACTTTCTCATATAGAACTCTCTTTACATTCATGCCCAACCCTCTATTTTTTACTACTCCCTTAACTGCCCCCAACACTTTGCAACCTTCATTCACTCTCTGACATACATCTGCTTCCACTCCACCATTTACTGCAACAACAGACCCCAAGTACTTAAACTGATCCACCTCCTCAAGTAACTCTCCATTCAACATGACATTCAACCTTGCACCAACTTCCCTTCTCATACATCTTATAACCTTACTCTTACCCACATTAACTCTCAACTTCCTTCTCTCACACACTCTTCCAAATTCTGTTATTAATCGGCCAAGCTTCTCTTTTGTGTCTGCAACCAGTACAGTATCATCCGCAAACAACAACTGATTTACCTCCCATTCATGGTCATTCTCGTCTACCAGTTTTAATCCTCGTCCAAGCACTCGAGCATTCACCTCTCTCACCACTCCATCAACATACAAGTTAAACAACCACGGCGACATCACACATCCCTGTCTCAGCCCCACTCTCACCGGAAACCAATCACTCACTTCATTTCCTATTCTAACACATGCTTTACTACCTTTGTAGAAACTTTTCACTGCTTGCAACAACCTTCCACCAACTCCATATAACCTCACATTCCACATTGCTTCCATATCAACTCTATCATTCGCTTTCTCCAGATCCATAAACGCAACATACATCTCCTTACCTTTTCCTAAATATGTCTCGCATATCAGCCTTACTGTAAAAATCTTATTTATACAACCCCTACCTCTTCTAAAACCACCCTGTATTTCTAAGATTGCATTCTCTGTTTTATCCTTGATCCTATTAATCATTACTCTACCATACACTTTTCCAACTACGCTTAACAAACTAATACCTCTTGAATTACAACACTCATGCACATCTCCCTTACCCTTATATAGTGGTACAATACATGCACAAACCCAATCTACTGGTACCATTGACAACACAAAACACATATTAAATAATCTCACCAGCCATTCAAGTACAGTCACACCCCCTTCCTTCAACATCTCAGCTCTCACACCATCCATACCAGATGCTTTTCCTACTCTCGTTTCATCTAGTGCTCTCCTCACTTTATCTATTGTAATCTCTCTCTCAATCTCATCTCCCATCACTGGCACCTCAACACCTGGAACAGCAATCTGCCTCCCTATTATCCTCAACATTCAGTAAACTTTCAAAATATTCCACCTATCTTTTCCTTGCCTCCTCTCCTTTTAACAACCTTCCATTTCCATCTTTCACTGTCTCTTCAATTCTTGAACCAGCCTTCCTTACTCTCTTCACTTCTTTCAAAAACTTCTTCTTATTCTCTTCATATGAATGACCCAATCCCTGACCCCACCTCAGGTCAGCTGCCCTCTTTGCTTCACGTACCTTGAGCTTTACTTCCACATTTTTCTCTCTATATTTTTCATACTTCTCTATACTATTACTCTGCAGTCATTCTTCAAAAGCACTCTTTTTCTCTTCCACTTTTACCTTCACTCCTTCATTCCACCATTCACTGCCCTTCCTCATGCTGCCTCCAACAACCTTCTTGCCACACACATCACTTGCAATCCCCAACAAAATGTTCTTTTACTAACTTCCACTCCTCCTCTAAATTGCCAGTTTCTCTTACTTTCACTTCGTCATGTGTCATTTTCAACCTTTCCTGATATTTACTTTTTACCCGCAGTTTTATTAGCTCTTCAACCCTCACTAGCTCCCTTTTACATCCATCTTCTCTATTCTCCCACTCTTTTGCTACAACTAATTTTCCTTCCACCAAAAAATGATCAGACATACCGTTAGCCATACCCCTAAACACGTGCACGTCTTTCAACCTTCCACACATTCTTTTAGTTATCAACACATAATCCATTAATGCCCTTTCTACTACTCTTCCATTTGCCATTCTTACCCATGTATACTTATTCTTATCTTTCTTTTTGAAAAAGCTAATTCTTATCACCATCTCCTGCTCAACACACATATCTACCAGTCTCTCACCACTCTCATTTTCACCTGGTACGCCATTCTTCCCAATGACACCTACCTCTCTAGCGCCAACTCTAGCATTTAAGTCACCCATGACAACTACATAATTCCTTCTACCCAGTCCTTCTAAACACCTAGTTAATTCATTCCAGAACTCATTCTGCTCTTCACTTTTCTCACTACCTGGCCCATACGCACTGACAAATGCCCAACATTCCCTACCCAACCTAACCCTTACCCACATTACCCTAGATGATATCTCCTTCCATTCCACTACTTTACATGTGATCCATTCACTCAGCAATAAAACCACACCCTCTGTCCCTCTTCATCTTTCAATCCCAGACACTATACCAAACATTTCATCAAACATCACTTCACCCTTTCCTTTTATCTTCGTCTCACACAAGGCCAATACATCCATCCTTCTATTTCTAAACATATTTCGAATTTCACATCTTTTACGCTCTGTCTTACTAAATCCACGCACATTCAAACACCCCAAAACTAGAGTGCGAGGAGCAGTCACTCTACCCCCAGCTCCATCTCTTTGTCAATGTCTCACAGGATGTAGATACAGGAGAGGGGGTTCCCAGCCCCCTCATCCCGTCCCTTTTAGTCGCCTCTTACGACACGCAGGGATAACGTTGGCGCTATTCTAATTGTTTTTATGTCCTCGCGGCATAATAATAATAATGATAATAATAATAATTTAATGGAAATAAGAATCTGATGATAATAATAGCATAATAATTATAATGATAATAATAATATTAATAATAATTTGATAGTAATACGCATTTATTAATAGATATAACAAATCAATAAAAATAGTAATAATAATAATAATAATAATAATAGGCAGAAAAAAAGAAGTAGAATAATAATAATAATAATAATAATAATAATAATAATAATAATAATAATAATAATAATAATAATAATAATAATAATAATAACAATTTATTAAATGAATGATTTTTTATAGATAATAATATTAATTTCATAAAAGTAATAATAATGATAATAATAATAATAATAATAATAATAATAATGTTAATAATAATGATAAAAACAATAATAAATATTACATAATATGATAATAATAATAAAAATAATAATAATAATAATAATAATAATAATAAAAATAATACAAATAAACAATAATAATTATTATATTAAAAATAATAATAATAATAAAAATAATAATAATAATGATAATAATAATAACAAAAATGAAAAAATAGTAATATTAACAACAACAACAACAACAATAATAATAATAATAATAATAATAATAATAATAATAATAATAATAATAATAATAATAATGATATTATAATTATTATTATCATTATTCTCTTTTCAGGGTTTCTACATTCAGCTAGCAAGGTGGCGAAGGTCATCAGGTGGGTGAAAGATACAAATCAGGTTAAGGCTGGATGTAATTAATACATGTACAAGTAATACTCGAAAATTACATCAGGTAAAGTCAGGAGTATAATGCGACGCGTTTCGGAACTGCTTGCTCCGTCTTCAGGCGAGAAGTGAGGCTCTGGCTGGATCTGGGTCCTTATATATCCCGGCTCTGGTTCGTAGAGAGGGGCCTAGAATTTTGATTGATCGATCGGAGGTTATAGGCTCGGGTGGCAGATGTACGACGAGCTTGGATCTGCCTCCCAGGTTGAGAGGTAGGAAGGAATTCTGAGTCATGATTGGTCAAAACGCGCGGTAAGCCAACCGTAAAGTCAGGCAGTCTCCTCTCTCGCTCAGTGGACTAGGCTGAGAGAGGTATCCGAGCTCCCTGATTGGCTGCGATGCGCGCCGAGACGGGATCAAAGTCAGGCAGCCCATTCCTACGCTCAGCAGACTGGAATTCCGGACCATGTTCGCCGCCAAAATCGGCATTTGGCCAGACTATTTCTCCATTTGTGGGGGTGTCGGGATCGGGGTTGTCATCGTTCTGGGGGTCTTGTTCTTGGTTCCTACCGTTGGTACGTCAACAGGATGGAAGGAGGAACATCTCTTGTGTCGTATTCAACGCTGGTTTCTCGTTCTGGATTAACAGAGCTTCCAATATTCGTAGGCGCCTGCTGTCAGGGGCACAGCCGATAATTTTGGTATTGGCGACGATGTCTGTCCGGCTAATTTGGGTGTTATGTCGCTGTAGAGCATGATTTCTTATAGCACCTTGCTGGACGTGGCACGAAATCCTCTTCGAAAGTTTCATAGTAGTCATACCTATGTATTTGCCGGGGCATCCTCGGACTGGGCATTGGTAAGAGTACACTACATTTGTCTTCTTCATCGGATCGTTCTCAGGGGGTCGCTGGGTTGTTTCTCATGATCAAGCTGCGGTTTTTTTCAGTCTGGTAATAGATGATGAGTTTCGCTTTTGTGCTCTCATCAGTAGGTGACACTTTGTTAGTGATGATGTCTTTAATGGCCTTCTCTTCCCGCTGATATTCTGCGTGCATGAGGCCTTTGTAGTAAAGCTTGATGTCTCTAGATCCGTTAGTGGGGTTGTCGGACCTATCTCTAGTGCTGTCGGACCCCTGGCTGGCCCTGTCGGACCCTTCCACCGAAGAGGACCCATACCACTTGTCTATAGCTGTCCTCACTTCACGCTGGACTTGCTTGTTGCTGTAGCCGTTGTTGATGAGGACCTGTGCGGCCCTTTCCAGCTCCTTGTGGGTGTCAGTCCATGACGAGCAGTGTGACAAGGCCTTGCTTACAAAGGCCTTGATGGTTGAGGCCCTGTACTGGGCAGGACATTCACTTTCGCCATTTATACACATGCCGAGATTTGTGGGCTTAGTGTAGACGGTGGTCTGGAATCCCTCGTTGGTGGAAGAAATCAAGATATCCAGGAACGGGAGGCTGTTGTCGACGCTGTTCTCAAGGGTGAAGTGGAGGACGCTGTTGTCCTCAAAGGTCCTCCTAAAGTTCTCGATGGCTTGGGTGGAAGTAGCTTTAACGAAAGTGTCGTCAATATAACGGAAATAAGCGAGGGGGCACTCGAGTTGGGAGAATACCCTCTCCTCTACTACTTCCATGTAAAAGATAGCAAAGAGTACGCCCAAGGGCGAGACCATTGCCACGCCATCCTTTTGCAAGTACATGTGCCCACGGTGAGTAGTAAAGGGGGCCCTCTTAGTGCAGATGGCAAGGAAGGTCCGAAGAGCTTGCTCTGGGATATTCAATTTGGGAGTCGTCTCATCCCTGTAGACTCTATCGGCGATAAGGTCGATGGTTTCGTCAACAGGGACATTAGTGAACAAAGATTCGACGTCCATCGATGCTATGACCCCCTCGCCGCGGACATCCTTGATACTCTCTAGGAATTCGGCAGAGGAGGCCATACAGTGGCGGTCGGGGACATATGGCGTCAAAATCGTGTTCAGTTTCTTGGCCAGCTAGTATGTAGGCGTAGGGCATTGGCTGATGATAGGTCGAAGTGGGTTGCCTTGCTTGTGGGTTTTAACATTTCCGTAGAGGTAACCAAGTCCATAATCTCCTGAAATCATGGGCAGGTGTACGGCGTTAGTTGCAGCATTAATAGCCTCGATGGTGCGATTTGCCTCCCTCTTGATGTCTTCAACAGGGTTGCCCATGAGGCGCTCGAATTTGGTCAGGTCGGCGAGGATGGCGTCCAATTTCTCGTGGGACTCATGGGTGTTGATGAATACAAAGGCAGCTGTCTTGTCGGCCCGACGGACGGTAACATCAGCTACTCGTTTGAGCTCTTTAGCAGTAGCTCTCATCTCCTTAGAAACAATGCCACTGCTGTATCCGCCCCTATCAGTAAGGGCCTCGGCGAGCAGAAGCGGCTGAAGGGCGTCAGTCGTCCGGAGGGCACCACGTTCTTGGAGGTTGAGGATGGAATCTAGGAGTAATTCCATCTCTATGAGTAATTCCACCTTCAGCCGCTTCTGCTCGCTGAGGCCCTTACTGATATGGGCAGATACAGCAGTGGCATCGTTTCTAAGGAGATGAGAGCTGCTGCTAAAGAGCTCAAACGAGTAGCTGATGTTACCGTCCGTCGGGCCGACAAGACAGCTGCCTTTGTACTCATCAACACCCATGAGTACCACGAGAAATTGGACGCCATCCTCGCCGACCTGACCAAATTCGAGCGCCTAACGAGCAACCCTGTTGAAGACATCAAGAGGGAGGCAAATCGCACCATCGAGGCCATTAATGCTGCAACTATCGCCGTACACCTGCCCATGATTTCGGGAGATTATGGACTTGGTTACCTCTACGGAAATGTTAAAACCCACAAGCAAGGCAACCCACTTTGACCTATCATCAGTCAATGCCCTACGCCTACATACCAGCTGGCCAAGAAACTGAACATGATTTTGACGCCATATGTCCCCGACCGCCACTGTGTGGCCTCCTCTGCCGAATTCCTGGAGAGGATCAAGGACATCCGCGGCGAGGGGGTCATAGCATCGATATACGTCGAATCTTTGTTCTCTAATGTCCCTGTTGACGAAACCATCGACCTTATCGCCGATAGAGTCTACAGGGACGAGACGACTTCCGAATTGAATATCCCAGAGCAAGCTCTTCGGACCCTCCTTGCCATCTGCACTAAGAGGGCCCCCTTTACTACTCACCGTGGGCACATGTACTTGCAAAAGGATGGCGTGGCAATGGTCTCGCCCTTGGGCGTACTCTTTGCTAACTTCTACATGGGAGTAGTAGAGGAGAGGGTATTCTCCCAACTCGAGTGCCCCCTCGCTTATTTCCGTTATAATGACGACACTTTCGTTAAAGCTACTTCCGCCCAAGCCATCGAGAACTTAAGGAGGACCTTTGAGGACAACAGCGTCCTCCACTTCACCCTTGAGAACAGCGTCGACAACAGCCTCCCGTTCCTGGATATCTTGATTTCTTCCACCAACGAGAGATTCCAGACCACCGTCTACACTAAGCCCACAAATCTCGGCATGTGTTTAAATGGCGAAAGTGAATGTCCTGCCCGTTACAGGGCCTCGATCATCAAGGCCTTTGTAAGCAGGGACTTGTCACACTGCTCGTCATGGACTGACACCCACAAGGAGCTGGAAAGGTCCGCAAAGGTCCTCATCAACAACGGCTACAGCAACAAGCAAGTCCAGCGTGAAGTGAGGACAAGCGGTATGGGTCCTCTTCGGTGGAAGGGTCCAACAGCGCCAGCCAGGAGTCCGACAGCACTAGAGATCTGACAACCCCACCAACGGATCTAGAGACATCAAGCTTTACTGCAAAGGCCTCATGCACGCAGAATATCAGCGGGAAGAGAAGGCCATTAAAGTCATCATCACTAACAACAAGTCACCCACTGATGAGAGCACGAAAGTGCAACTCATCATCTATTACCATACTGAAAAAACCCGCAGCTTAATCACAAGAGACAACCCAGCGACCCCTGAGAATGATCCTCTGAAGAAGAAAAATGTAGTGTACTCTTACCAATGCCCAGTCCGAGGATATCCCGGCAAATACATAGGTATGACTACTATGAAACTTTCGAAGAGGATTTCGTGCCACGTCCAGCAAGGTGCTATAAGAAATCATGCTCTACAGCGACATAACAACCGAATTAGCCGGGCAGACATCGTCGCCAATACCAAAATTATTGGCAGTGCCCCTGACAGCAGGCGCCTACGAATATTGGAAGCTCTGTTAATCCAGAACGAGAAACCAGCGTTGAATACGACACAAGAGATGTTCCTCCTACCATCCTGTTGACGTACCAACGGTAGGAACCAAGAACAAGACCCCCAAAACGATGACAACCCCGATCCCGACCCCCACAAAGGATGAAAACGTCTGGCCAAATGCCGATTTTGGCGGCGAACATGGTCCGGAATTCCAGTCTGCTGAGCGTAGGAATGGGCTGCCTAACTTTGATCCCGTCTCAGCGCGCATCTCAGCCAATCAAGGAGCTCGGATACCTCTCTCAGCCCAGTCCACTGAGCGAGAGAGGAGACTGTCTGACTTTACGGCTGGCTTACCGCGCGTTTTGACCAATCATGATTCAGAATTCCTTCCTACCTCTCAACCTAAGAGGCAGAGCCAAGCTCGTCGTACATCTGCCACCCGAGCCTATAACATCCCATCGACCAATCAAAATTCGAGGCCCCTCTCTACGAACCAGAGCCGGGATATATAAGGACCCAGATCCAGCCAGAGCCTCACTTCTCGCCTGAAGACGGAGCAAGAAGTTCCGAAACGCGTCGCACTCCACTCCTGACTTTACCTGTTGTAATTTTCGAGTATTACTTGTACTTGTATTAATTACATCCAGCCTTAACCTGATTTGTATCTTTCACCCACCTGATGACCTTCGCCACCTTGCTAGCTGAATGTAGCAACCCTGAAAAGAGAATTGTCCGTAGAATCGAGAAATTGGACAAGAAATTGAATTCTGCCGATGCAGCCATAATATTCAGCTCCACCTGTTTGAAAGGAGGGTCTCCTACCAAGATATTATTATTATTATTATCATTATTATTATTATTATTAATAATAATAATAAAATAATAATAATAATAATAATAATAATAATAATAATAATAATAATAATAATAATAATAATAATAATAATAATAACAATAAAAAAATAATAACAATACTGATAATATATATTACAATAATAATAATAATAATAATAATAATAATAATAATAATAAGAATAGTAAAAATAAAAAATATAACGATAATAATTTAATAATAATAAATTATAATTCAATAATAATGATTAATTGCAAATAATGATAAGGATGGTAATAATAATTCAATAATAATTAAATTTTCATAATAATAAAAATAATAATTATAATGATAATAATAATAATATTAATAATAATAATAATAATAATAATAATAAAATAAAAATAATAAAAATAATAATATTAATGATAATAATAATAATAATATTAATAATAATAATAAAAATAATAATAAAATAATAGTAATAATAAAAATAATAATAATAAAGATATCAATATTTCTCTATGAAAATAATAATAATAATAATAATAATAATAATAATAATAATAATAATAATAATAATAATAATAATAATAATAATAATAATAATAAGAATAATAATTTAAAAGCAATGATAATAATATAACAATAATAAACAATAATTTGTTAATAATGATTAATTGCAAATAAAGACAATGATAGTAATAATAATTCGATGATTTTTTAATAATAATAATAATAATAATAATAATAATAATAATAATAATAATAATAATAATAATAATAATAATAATAATTCATTGAAAATAATAACCTAATAATAATAATAGTATAATAATGAAAATGATAATAATATTGATAATAATTTGATAATAACACGCATTCACTAATAGAAATGATAAAAATAATAATAATAATTATAAGAAGAAGAAGAAAAAGAAGAAGAAGAAAAATAATAACAATAATAATAAGAGTAATAATAATAATAATAATAATAATGATAATAATGATAATAATAATAATAATAATAATAATAATAATAATAAAAATAATAATAATGATAATTTATTAAAAAAATTATATTTTATTGATAATAATATCAATTTAATAAAATAAATATTAATACTAAAATAATAATAATAATAATAATAATAATAATAATAATAATAATAATAATAATAATAATAATAATAATAATGATTTTTTTAACAAATGATATTTTATTGATAATAATATTAATTCCATAAGATAAATATTATTTCTAATACAATAATAGTAATAATAATAACAACAACAACAACAACAACAACAACAACAACAACAACAACAACAATAATAATAATAATAATAATAATAATAATAATAATAATAATAATAATAATAAAGATTTAATAATAATAATTCGATGGGAATAATAATGCTTCAATAATAATAATAATAATTTAATAATATTAAAATTAATTCAATAATAATAATAATAATAATAATAATAATAATAATATTAAAATCAATTCAAAGAAAATAATGATAATAATAATAATAATGATAATAATAATAATAATAATAATAATAATAAAGATAATAATAATAATAGCACAATAATAATAATAATAATAATAATAATAATAATAATAATAATAATAATAATAATAATAATAATAATAATAATAATATTTATTAAAAAAATATTTTTTTTATAATAATATTAATTTCATTAAATAAATATTAATAATTATATAATAAAAATTATAATAACAACAACAACAATAATAATAATAATAATAATAATAATAATAATAATAATAATAATAATAATAATAATAATAATAATAATAATAATAATAATGATAATAATAATAATATCAATAATAATAATAATAATAATAATATTAATAATAATAATGATAATAATAATTTATTTAGAAAATGGTATCTTATTGATAATCATATTAATATCATAAAATAAATATTGATGCTAATATATCAATAATAATAATAATAATAATAATAATAATAATAATAATAATAATAATAATAATAATAATAATAATAATAATAATAATAATAATAGATTTTAGACTTTTAGACTTGATATATTTTTACATATAAACTACATATAAAAAGCCAATAAAGGAACTAAGTCCTGCTATGGCAAACATATTGGCCAGAGCAAATATTTTAAAATATGATATATAATAGATTAACAATAATATTATTTTAAAATTCAATAAATAATATGTTATGTAAAATAAGCTAGTAAACTCTGTTTAAAGTAAATTAAAAATAAACCTTACTTCAATAATAGTTTTTCAGTAAAAGAAAAGGTTTACTGAAAGAAATAAAGTATTTGGAATATAAAACTTAAAGTAATAAAGAATGTGGAATATAAAACATCACTGTCGTAAGTACAATCACCTAGTTAAAGTTTTTATACATAACGATTACTGGAAAATCATTTACTAAATATATATAAAAATAGTATATAATAATTATATCAGAGGAAACCTACTGTAATACTGAGAAACTACCATATGTTTATATTTCCTCTTCAAAGTTACAACAGCCTGAGGCTTTAAAAGATCATGAGGTAGTTCGTTTAACAGTCTGCACGTCTAAAACAAAGCAGACTGCTTCTCCACCTCCACCCTAACTGTCGGGAGATTGATCCTCACGCCCCGAGTACCGTAAGAGTGTGAAGGTAACAGTGAGGCATAATACTCACTGAAAATGTCGGACTTTCTATAAAAAAAAAAAAAAACGTGAATATACTTTAAAAGGAAATATTTGTATACATCATCAAATTTCATTAAATTTAACCTTTTGTACATGTCATTAGTTCTCATCAAAGGTACATTATTCTCGTTGTGCTTAACCTTTAGAATGTTCCTTAGTATTTTATTGAGAGCGGTTTTAATGTTATGGAGGTTTATCTCAGGAACACCACCCCAAATGATAACATTTTGTATTATTATAGGGTACACAAAGGAGTAATACATGGTCATAAGAGCCGACTGAGGCACAAGTGAGGAAAGTGGATAAAAAACTCCTTGAAATTTGCTTAATTTCCGAAAAACTTCAGCTGATTGCAGAGTAAGACTTAACTTATTATCAATAACAATGCCCAAGTACCTGACACGGGAGACCCACTCAAGGTTTGTTCCGTTAAAATACATGTCTGGCAAGCTTTCAACATGACTTGGTGTGAACAACATCAATTTAGTTTTTTAACGTTAGGAATTAGTCTATTTTTCTGGAGCCAATTTGTGAGTTCAGCAATCAATATATTTAATTTGCTAATGCACAATTCAAGTGATTTTTCTCTGATATAAAAAACTGCATCATCTGCAAATAGAACCTTCTTTGCAGTCCTTATATCTACTACGTCGTTAATAAAACCATTGAATAGAAGGGGTCATAAAACCGAACCCTGTGGTACCCCAAAATTTATAGGTCCAGTATCAGACACATGGCCATCAATACAAACATACTACCTTCGGTTACTCAAGTATGACAAGAGGAAGGAGTTGACATTACCTCTAAATCCTCTTATTGATAACTTATGGAGAAGGACATTCCTATCCACAGTATCGAAAGCCTTCTTTAGATCCAAAAAAAGTGCTATCGTATACGACTTCTGGTTAAACGAGGGTAAAATATCACTTGCAACCTTAAAAATGGCAGTAGTAGTGCTACATGCTTTTCTAAAACCGAACTGAAGGTTTGAAAGTACATTAAAACGATTAATGAATTTGACCATCCTCGATTGAGTTAGGAGTTCAAAAATTTTATTTATAGTAGATAGAGTTGTAATGGGTCTATAATTACTCCTTTTGGTTGCATCACCTGACTTAAACACTGGGATAACCCGACCAACCTTAAGGACATCAGGGTACAAGCCTTGAGCAATGCTCAGATTATACAAGTGCGCAATGATAGGTCCAACAGTATCACGAACTAATAGGAGTAAACTGGGCTTAATATCATTTAGACTGTTTCCCTTATCCGGCATTGATTGCAATACTGAACAGACCTCGCCCTCATCTGTTGAAGCCAAGAAGAATGTGTGGTCAATTCGACAAATATTATCAAAACATGTAAGATTTATATCACGAGGAAGATTCCCAGTAAGATGTGAAACAACATTCATGAAAAAATTATTAAAAGAATCTGCTATTTATGGTCCCTCAATAACTGTCCCATCCTCTGTCATCACCGCCCGTACAGATTCCTTTACACCACGTCCAAGCAGGGTATTGATGTTGGACCAGGTCTTCCTGATATCCCCCCTACAAGTCTCAAACTTACTCATACAATACTTCATCTTGATTTTATTTGTAACCCAAGTCAGTAAATTTGTGTACACATTAAACTGTCGCTTATGAACCAACCCACGCTTCATGAGACTGAATAGCTTGTACTTTTTCCGTATACACCTCTTTAGTTCAGGTGTTACCCACGAAGAACTAACTAGACTCCTGCTTACCCTCTTTCTTTTTATTGGGAAAGCAGAATCATAACACTCAATCAATTTATGGAAAAACTCACTGAAAGCAACTTTAGAATTATGTGCTAAAAAAACCTGTCGGAAACATGAATTTGACACTCTGTCAATAAACATCTGGATAGTATTTACATTAATTAGTCTAGAATGTATAGTCTTTACAATGGTTTCACAATTATTTTCAAACATATAATATATTGGGAAATGATCTGTCAAAGAAAATAGCACAACACCAGATGAATGATTAGTCCCTATTTTAAAGTTAGTCCAAATGTGATCAATCAAAGAAAATGGTGTAATTTGGATAGACTTAGCAGGTAGTGTAATGACAGGAAAATATCCATGACCCAGCATACTATTCATGAACACATCAATGTAGGTCAATTTTAGTGGATTGAAAAGATTCAAATTAAAATCACCAGTTACCATAATCTTATCATGGACGGAAAATTTACTGATCACTTGACTGAAAAACATTTCATTAAAAAGTACAGCATTAGCACCAGCGGAGCGATAAACACAACAGATAAGATACCGAAAATTAGCAACTATTAGATAGAATGTGATGACCTCCATAATATTATTGACAAATGTAAAATCCTTAATAACCTCTAGCCTATGTTTAACAATTCATCATAAAGAACTTTAATTCCTCCACCAAAGTTATCCCTATATATGTTGGCCTGCTTATATCCGCCTATATCAAATGCACAGTCAGAGCTCTCGGATAGCCACGTCTCTACTAACACCAAGAAATAATAATAATAATAATAATAATAATAATAATAATAATAATAATAATAATAATAATAATAATAATAATAATAATTTTCGTATATAATCCCTAGCAAAAACACCTGTGTTACAGTTCACTCTTGATAATGAGCAAAAAAACCTTGTCACTGTTTGAAACCGTTTCACTTGAAGGATGTGTTATACTTAATTCCACGTAATTTGAATCTATGTTTGTACAAAAGTGACCATTACTATTTACACACTCACTTTGAAATAGTGTTTCGTACATTGTACTTATTATCTGCACTTTCGTAATATGTAGTGATATATTAAAGATGGATTTTGAAAGATATGACCTCCATGACCTTCCTATTGAAAATATGTCTCTTTCCCAGTTACTGAGTGATTGTAGAAAAGAAGAGGTAAAAATATCAAGAAAAATGATAAAATTAAATTGTAAAATTAAGGCCACTGAGGCGGCCATCACTTTCAATAAAACCTATTATTATTATTATTATTATTATTATTATTATTATTATTATTATTATTATTATTATTATTATTATTATTATCCTAAAAAAACTCGATATTATTATTACTAAAGTATTATTATTATTATTATTATTATTATTATTATTATTATTATTATTATTATTATTATTATTATTATTATTATTATTTTTATTTTTATAATTATTATTATTTTTATTATTATCATTTTTAATAATATTACTTCTAAATCATTATTATTATAAAACTATTATTATTTTTACGTAAAATATTTTTATTTATTTATTATTATTATTATTATTATTATTATTATTATTATTATTATTATTATTATTATTATTATTATTATTATTATTATTATAAGAAATATCTTTTGTTATTATTATTATTATTATTATTATTATTATTATTATTATTATTATTATTATTATTATTATTATTATTACTATTATTATTTCATTACAATTGTTATTATTATTAGATTATTCCTATAACTATTATTAATTAATCATCATTATAATTGATTTGTTTATCATTATTAATTTAATATATTAATTATTATTATTATTATTATTATTGATATATTGTCACTATTAGTAATTATCATTAGAATTACTATTTTTATATAAAATTTAATTTTTATTATTATTATTATTATTATTATTATTATTATTATTATTATTATTATTATTATTATTATCAATAAATAATTATTATTATTATTAAAATTTTGTTATTATTGTTGATTTCTTTTAGGTTATCATTAAATTATTATTATTATTATTATTATTATTATTATTATTATTATTATTATTATTATTATTATTATTATTATTAAAATATTTTTATTATGAAAATATTATTATTATTATTAAACTACTATTATTATTGTTATTATTATCATAAATATTATTATTATTATTAAAAATAAATTATTATTATTATTATTATTATTATTATTATTATTATTATTATTATTATTATTATTATGTTCTTCCTAGGTCGATGAATATATGACA
>NC_090744.1:81905109-81917609 GCF_036898095.1 Palaemon carinicauda | reverse complement strand
TCCCTTTTAATGATACTGTATCTTCTTATAATAGGTCCATTGTTACCAAAATTAATCACTGGAAGTAGATAACCGTTTGATACCTATACAACTTCATCAGTCGGTACTTTTAGGTCTCTATTGTTTTCCACAGTGAAGGGGCCAGAACTGTGAGCTTTTGCTAAACGATGATCTGCAAACCCAGTTAAAAAACAGGAAGCAAATTTCAAATAAGGTTAACATGATCAACTAAGATGAATTGTCCATGCAGAAAAAGGAATGAATTAGCATTATACCAGGTAAATGATGAAAAAGGGGAGATATTCATTTCAAGGAGGCGTGACTGAATTCCGAAATATGGGGACTACATCGAAAGACTGCGAAATTTCTAACTGCCTGGAGTATTTTAAGAATAGCATTGAAGTACTGAAATATTTACGCTCTCAAAAACAATAGTAATCGTCGGGTCATTAAAAATTCCTCGACCTTTATAAACAGAAACTTCGATGTAACTGAATAGATACCTAAAGTTACCCGTAATTTCACGTATCTTGAAGTTTTCGACCTATAAAAGTTGGGCTTCTGACTCGCTGTGCCCTGGGAAAAATAGAATAAAATAAAGCAGTTTTGATTCTATTTGAGTGATTCACATAAAAGTATCTTTTTGGAATATTTACATTACTGCTGGAGAAAGGCCTGTGATGCCCGCTTACTAATAAACGGGATCTCATCAACCGTCTGAATAATTTGAACTCTAATTGGGATTTTATATTCTTTTACTACTTTCCCACCATTAAGGTGTCGGTTGTCTGATGCGCTCCCTCTAATACCTTCTATCAGAGGCATAGTCTTCCACCAAACCTCTTCTCTTCTATTAGGAATATACAGTATAGTGGTAAGTATCAAAGTAACTTCACTCTTCACAAAGATAGTGATAACAGACTTAATAGAATGTTTAGAGATGACCGAACGTGCTTTTCCACTTCAATCTACTTGTTCATAACAAATGAAATTATATGTCATATGTTTCATATTTTTTTTTTTTTTTTAATTATTGTTATTGTTAACATTAATTTAGCATGGCCATGGGGAAGAAATCCTATGTCTTTAGTAGTCGGCAATTTTAGATGGAATATTGTGAAAGAAAGTATTTGCCTAACATTCTTTGAAGATCTGCATTTTAAGGCTACATCATAGGAATGGCATTTTCTGAGCAACACCAGTAGAAAATAATATGAATCACTTTTAGAGAAGACAAGATCTAATATGTTGGTAACTTTCATAAGATCTGTTTTGGAGAAAGCAGACGATGGAAAATTGTAATTTTTATATGCATTAGTGAACAAGAAGATAGTGTTTCAATCTTCTGCCTATAGGAAGCCTGCAACCATCTGCTTTAATATTCCCTTTAATTCGAACACTAAAATAAAACTAAATAGTTGTAGATTTTTCGAGACCAGAAGATCACTGAAGGTCCAAAGCCAACACTTATCGGTTAAAGTCTAGACCTTTTCAGGATACATAAATCTGTAGGTAATTAAAAATTCTAGGTACATAGACGGTTATTTTACCGATAATACAGACTTTTATTTCTTCTATTTCACCCATTGAATCACTCTGGATCCCACTCTTTTCACCCTTTGTATAAAGTGTGTAACAAAATAGAAAATAATAAAATGCAAAGAATTCAAGAGACTTATCGTAAAAGAGGAGTTAGTCATAATGCCTTTTTAATCCAGGAATTACTCTCTTTATAAATGAAAACGAGAAGAGACAACCTGCGGGTGTAACAAGCTCTCTTATTAAGAATTTTGACAGTTGAGGACTGCATTTTTTCTCTGACTCCTCAACAGAGCCTTTTAATGTATTGTACACGGAACTCAATGTCTTGAATATATACTAATTAATTATCTAATATTATTATTTCTTTTGTGAAATAAAGGTTTCAAACAGCAGAAAATAATCTAATCTAAGTTCTTTCTCTTAGAAATTTGCTTATTTTCTTTCTGGAGTTATGATTCACTTTGACTATAACAGTATGAACTAACGGTCTCTCGTCGGCAAAGTAGATAAAAACAATGATTTTATTATTAGAGTTTTTTCTCTCTCCTTCATCTCTCCCATCTATCTCCCTAACTTTCATTTCTTAAAGGATTCCATATAGTTGCTGGATCCACTCGTGACGAGGGACCTCCTAAATAACCCCACCCCAACCCCATACATACCCTCACACTCTGCCATCCACTCAAAATCAGACACACATGCTAAAACCATATTTCTTTCATGCTGACCCCGAGGCAAGAGGTTTCTTTAAAGAAGTTCACCAAAAGGAATTTTAAAGAGGGTTTTTCCGTCGTAAACGTTTAAGGAATACTCGACCTCCCATTTTTTCCCTCTGGCATGTCTTTATATCTGAACAAACGATGGATTTCCGTTGTTTTTATGAAAAGGATTTTAAAGTTGCACCATTAGATTTACTTTTAAAAGCGTATATGATACTGTAGAATACTGTATCTTAAATGGCATAGTTATAGTTAAAATAGATTTGATTGTAATTCTCAAATGACTGGAATGGCGAGTTTAAATCCACTTGATATTTTTGCATTATGTCATTTGTTGAAAACATCCATCCGTTGACTGGTTCCACAATTTTATGAATTATCATTGTATTGTTATTGGTGTTTGATAGGTACTGAAGTTTAGTTTATGACTCTTGTATAGATATCTAATGTTATGCTGTATATTATTTACATTACGTACACTATATGAACATTTATGTACATTTGCTTTATTATCATTTTGTAGAAGAATGATATTCATTTCCATTTATCTTTTCCCATTACACGTACTGTAAGACTACTTTTTCATTATGCATCATGGCAACAATGTAATTATATGTGTCAACACTGCTTTTCTTTCCACCATGTCAGTGGTTACTGTAGTGACAAGCATGGACCTGCCTCCTGCTGCTGTCACATTTATGTCCGTTTATCTTCATTATACAAAATTTTCAAGAACCTACTGGTTTAACTTCTCACCCCCATTCCATTTATAGCATGGATGTATGTGGCAGTATCACACACATGGTGTAGTGAGTAACCGGACGTTATGGATTCCAAGAGGACGGCCGCCATTGCTGTTTACTTCTCGTCTCCCACATTGGACCCCTCACAGGGACTCAAGATTCTAACTAGTGTCTCTTCAGAGTGATACAGTGTTTGTGCAGTGCAGGGTTAGAGGGTTAGTGTGTTACAGTGCTGTGTTGTATTATGTTAATGTCATTGCCAACATTTTTTCAGGACATTTGAACTCTAGCGCCATTTTTCTAAGCAACCCCACCACTCTTCCTCCTTCTTTCATGCATCCCTGGTGACTGAGGCCTGAGGGGCTCGCCCAGAGGCACGCTCGCCCCACCCACCTCCCCTCTGGTCGTAACACACACAGTTGCTCACCTCACCCAACTGCCGCTTATTTCAAAAGCTCACTGACAAACAATGTAATTTTCAACTATACAAAGTGCTTTCTTACGCTCACATAGAGCGATTTGGATATTTTTCTGGCACTCTACAGATTTCAAGCTCTCTTACGGCACAAAACTCACCATGGCTCAGCAAGAGGAACAACTAATTGATTTAATGGATCAGACAGAGGATCAGACAGCGGATCAGGATGAGGATCAAACGGAGGGTCTGATGAGAGATGAAGTACCTTTGCACCTCCCCACTGCTGATGAACATACCAGCATCACTCTCCCTCCTCCCCTGACTCCCAATAGGTCAAGAAACCACAATAATTATATATTTCATTTAATCCATTTTCTGCAGACTCCCAGCATTCAAGAGCAAGACCGGCGGCGACAAGAGGAGCAGACCTTCAGACTACAGATGGAACAGTCAAGACAGGAAGACAACCAGCAGTTTATGTCTCTTTTCTCCTTGCTATCAGAACACCTTGCGGTATCGCAACCCTAGCAACCTAACCCTATAATTGCACCTCCTGTTACACCTGTTCCCCCAATCCTTGGCTTCTCAGAGCATACACCTACAACTTATAGCAAGCCTACGGTCCATCCCCCATCTCTCTTGCAACAAGATGCAACATATCAAGCGTTTCGCCAATAGAGACTCCGTTTTGAAGATTATGTAGCATTAGTTGGACTTCCCAGCTGATTCACTTGAGAACTTGCATCTCCATGGACATGCTTACGCATACACTGGGCATCCCTCCCAACACATCACTTTCCCTTACAGAGGTATTGGATACACTGCAGAAGCACTTTCGCAGCCTTAGAAATGAAGCCTTATGATGCAGGGAATTGTTGTCCTGCAAACAGTCTGTCAGAGAATCATTTGCAGACTACTATGCACGCCTTAAGGATCTCGCTGATGAAGTGGACTTATGCACTGGCAACCCCACCTTTTGCACAGAACGGCGAATGCAGATGGTAATTTTGATGGGTGTGAGAGAAAAAGAGTTAATAAAAAGCCTTATCCCCCTCCAACCCTCATCTACCCTTGCAGAATTTGTGACATGTTGCCGCTCCTACTAATACACACATGCAACTGCATCAGCCATTCATCTTTCCCTAGTCAAGTCAACGCAGTATCTACATACAAGAAGAACCAGCGTCTAAAGAAGAGGACTTCTCATCTATCTCCTGACCAACACTCTCACCAGTCTCATAACAGTGACTCTTTGTCAATATTGCTCTCGAAAACACGATTCCGGACAATGCCCAGCCACTGGTGCAAACTGCAGATGCACAGGTCATTGGCCCCGCACTCAGAAATTCCCTACTAAGGAAGCTCAGTGCAATACCTGCAAGAAACAGGGACATTTTGCAATGATGTGCATGTCTACCGAGAAAAGTCAGACTGGGTATACAGCTTCACCTCCTACCACTAAGTCAAATACTAACTGCCGTCTCGTGGGTAATAATTCGTGTAGCGAGTCCGCCACACCAGTCACTGTCTCTCTGTCATTTGGTGATATATCATCACATCTCCATCTAATCCCTGATACAGGAGCAGACATCACAGTGATTGGCACCATACATTTGGATGCACTCTGCATACCTCGGACAAGCCTAGAAACTCCACCCATGACAGACGTCTTGACAGCAGATGGATCCCCCATGACACAGGCTGTAGGATACTTCTAGGCAAAACTTCGTCTTGGCAACAAGTCTTGCTGAGCAACCATACATGTTCATAAGGATATCCAAATTCCCCTCCTCTCTCGTGAACACTGCCGAGCAATTACCATAGTGTCACCAGACTTCCCAAAACCCATCCTCAAGGTAGCACATGTCAATTGATGTGCTCAGTTTCCTGCCTCAACCATGACGTCACCCACAGCTATTAAGCACTATTTTCTTGGGCACTTCAGCAACGTCCTCATATCCAAGAAGGATTTACAAACCCAGCCACTAAAGAAAATGGCAGGCCCACAAATGAGGATTATCCTGAAACCTGGCGCTACACCCTTCGCTGTACATATGCCCAGGCCCATTCCGTTTGCTCTCAGAGATCTGGTGGAAGAAGAACTTGACTCCTTGGTGCAACAAGGAATCATCAGACCAGCAGGCAACAAACCCTCTGAATGGTGACATCCCATGGTCTTGGTACCCAAGGACAAAGGTGTGCGTATCACTGTGGATCACACCCATCTAAATTCTCAGGTAGCCTGCCATACACACCCATCACCTACGCCCCATGATGCCGTCCTCAACATCTCTCCTACTGCAAAGTACTTCACCACAGCGGATGCCCTGCATGGCTATTGGCAAATGGAGTTGGCAGAAGAGGACCGCCAACTGACTACATTTATAACTCTATACGGAAGATTCCAGCACTGTCGCGGCCCAATGGGATTTTCAGCAACAGGTGATGCATACTGCCTCCGTGGAGATATGGCACTACAAGGTGTTCCCAACTGTGTGAAGGTTGCAGATGACATCTTCCTTTCGGACGGGGATCTCCTTTCCCACCTACAACACGTGTACCAAATGCTGACCAGATGCCGTCAATATGGCATTACCCTAAACAAGGACAAGTTTACAGTAGCCGCTCGTGAAGTTAACTTTTGTGGTTATATCTCATCATCTGATGGTATTGCAGCAGACCCTGGCAAGGTTTCAGCTATATGTCTTTCCGACGCCATCCAATGTCACATATGTCAGGTCGTTTATGGGTCTTGTCAATCAACTTGCCCACTTCACTCCAGACATTGCAGCAGCAGCACAGCCCCTACGCCCACTTATGAGCCCCAAACGCTCATTCGTCTGGACGACGACCATGAGCGAGCATTTAAGAAAATAAAGACAGCTCTGAATTCACCAACTGTCCTAGCACCCTTCAATCCTGCCTCGCCTGTAGTTCTACAAAGAGATGCCTCATTCCTATATGGTCTTGGCTATGCCCTACTTCATGATGACGGACGAGGTCAGATGCATCTCGTCCAGTGTGGCTCTAGTTTCCTTACCAATACAGAGACTTGTTATGCCACCATAGAACTGGAGCTACTTGCAGTCACTTGGGCTATAGCTAAGTGCTGGCTATACTTGTCTGGACTTCAGCATTTCACCTTAATGACTGATCATTGTCCCTTGATACCGATTCTCAATCACTACAGTTTGGATGCTATTGAGAATCCCCGCCTTCAACGCCTCAAGATGAAAGTGGCCCGTACATCTTCACTGCAGTATGGCACGCAGGAAAACAACTTTGCTTACCAAACGCCCTGTCTCGCTCCCCAACCAGTCGCCCCACATCTAAAGATGAAGAAGAATGCACTACTTCGACTGTACATTTCAGACGTATCGTTGCCAGCATCGCCACTTCTACTGACGACGAGACAACAGGACCCATCATCGAAGAGGATTAGTCTCTACAAGAAATCTGCACGGCCGCATCTCAGAATCAAGATTACAGTCGTCTCGTTCACTATGTATCCAACAGCTTTCCCACCAACTGCTATGATCTCCACGCTTCCGCCCTCCCGTTTTGGAAGCTGCGGGACAATCTTTACACGGATGGAGAGTTGGTAATATATGAACCCCGGATCGTCATCCCTGCAGCCCTACGTAGACGCACCTTAGATCGCCCCCACGACAGCCACCGAGGGACTGAAGCTACTCGGCATCGTGCAATGCAAACAGAATTTTGGCCAGGCATCAATACAGATATCAAGAGTAAAGTAAAAAGCTGTGAGGCCTGCCAACAGCTTCTCTCTAGTCAGCAACAGGAACCTTAAATGTGTGACAACCACCCATCCCGGCCCTTTGAAAGTGTATTAGATGACTTCTTCCACGTAGCAAGAAAATCCTTCCTTGTTGTTACTGATGGACTTTCAGGCTGGCCCTTGATTGTTCCCTGTGGACATGACACAACCGTAGCCCGAGTTAAAAGAATGCTCTGTGTTTTCTTCCGCGAGGTTGGTGTTCTACTCCGCTTACGAACTGATGGAGGACCCCCATTTTCCAGTCACGACTTCAAGCAATTTTCTGACCACTGGGGAGTTCATCACATCATCACTTCTCCACATTAACCTAAGTCTAATGGACACGTAGAAGCTATAATGAAAGCTGTTAAACACCTTATCCTCAAGACTGGTCCATCTGGGAACATAGATGGTGAAGCCTTTGATAGAGGACTGCTGGAGCTTCGGAATAAACCGAACCCTGCTGGACGCTCCCCTGCGCAGATTCTTTTTGGCCATCCTCTCCGCACCTGTGTTCCAGCCCACCCCAGATCATTCAAAGAGGAGTAACAAACTAAGACTGAAGATTATGACCGTCGCACTGCTGCCCAAACCAACCAGGCTGTGAGCCTTTACAATTCTCATGCCTGCCCTCTACCTAAGCTCACCATCGGACAAAGAGTTAGGATACAGGACGCAACGACGCTTCGGTGGGACAAGGTTGGTATCGTGATGGGCCGCGGAATGTCAAGAAAGTATGAAGTATGCCTTCCAAGTGGTCATGTATGGTTTCGAAACCAAAGACATTTACGCCCAGTGGCTAATATAAGTGATGACACCTCTCTCCAAGACCCTGTGTCCCCTTGCTCTGGCCAGGAAAGATAGCCATCATCCAAACCCTCCAATGTCCCTCGTCATTCACCTCGACTAGCTCAGTGAAATTAATGTTCCGCTCGAGACATTACTACGTGCGTCAAGGGGGAGGGAGGTGTATAGATAGCTAATGTTATGCTGTATATTATTTACATTACGTACAGTATATGAACATTAATATACATTTGCTTTATTATTATTTTGTAGAAGAATGATACTTATTTCCATTTATCTTTTGCCATTACACGTACTGTAAGACCACTTTTTAATTATGCATCGTAGCAACAATGTAATTATAAGTGTCAACACTGCTTTTCTTTCTGCCATATGCATATAGTAGTCAGTCGTTGTTCAGTGGTCACTGTAGTGACAAGCGTGGACCTGCTTCCCGCTGCTGTCACATTTATGTCCTTTTATCTTCATTATACAAGATCTTAAAGAACCTACTAGTTTAACTTGTCACCTCCTATTCCATTTATCGCATGGATGTATGTGGCAGCATCACACACAACTGTAAGCTCTTCTTTCTGAAAAAAAATGTGGATAGGAATCTATATTTTGGGCAATCTCTTTTACTTTGGAAAACAGTTTATCATCTTCATACAAACACCAATCAGGTGATAAAAATAAATATTAGAGCAGACCAATAAAACTAGACTAGCTTTCTTAGACCTTTTATAACTCCATGTAATATCATATTGGTGGGACTATAATTTGGTTTATGTTTGAAATCTTGCTATGTAAAAGGAAAATTTTGTTAATTTTAAAGAGCGTAATAGCATTTAGAAAGTTTCACAGCTTTCATATGGGAAGGGACTTTTCACTTTATTACAATTATATGCCTAACGCAATGCATTTCAATTAAATATAAAAGATCATACCACTTTCTTACCTGTATATATTTCTTCGTGGAACCTCTTCAGTTTGGTTGAAAAATTAAAGTACTTTTTATAGCAATTCTCACTCCAGATTTGTCATTAGTATATATTGGAGCCGACTGTCTAGACCCAGCAACGGGTTCCAGACTTCAACTCTTGACCAGTCGAAACAATAGAACGATATGATCGTTCCTAATTCATAGAAAGTGGTAAAAAGGTAATAATACAGGGTTCCTGATAGGAACCACATTTAACATTAGTATTGCTTAAAACAGCAAGCCAGGGAGGGATATTAATTTAAAATTTACATTAAATTTTTACTGCGGTGTTTGTATTTTATGCATGACCTTGGCTTCCGGAAACAAAATTTATAACAACTGGACTATAACCAAAATAAACAATACACCGATCGAGAAGAGGAAAGTGGCGATATACAAATAAAAACCACACTATTATTTCCATAAATAATGCTCAAAACTAAACAATAATATGAACAAAATGGATAGGAACATCAAAAATTACTTAGACAAACACCAATGATATACAATAAAGAGCAAAACAAGCAACCGCTAGTTAAAACCGCCGTAACCTACCAATAGAACAAAAGAAAGGAAACTAAAGGTCTTCTAAGAGAACGTTTATTTCCATTATTAGGTAAGTTAACTTATCAAGGACAGGCACGATATAAATTAGTCGAAACTAATGAAGTTACTAAATAATTTCAATAACTTCAAGTTAAGTTAAGTATATTTTTTAGGTTGTTATATTTTATGGTCACCTATAGAAAACTGTAGATAGTGTGAAATCTACTGTAATGCTTTATTCCTTTATTAATGAACTTAGCATAGAAAATTGTTAAACAGTAACAACAAAATAAGATAATAGCTAGCAAACATAACAATAAACATATTTGAGAATAATCCTAATATTTACAATATTTTACAAGTATCATAGTAATAGTATGAATAGTAATTTCCAGAAACTCATCATTATGTTATATAGGCTTAAGATTCTCTATAATGTGTGACTCAGATGATGACAAGGCTCAGAGCTGAGTTTTTAAGGAGTTTCCAGGAACTAGTTAACTAGATAGGTGTGGCGGGTCGTATGCGACCCGAGGAGGTTTATAAAAAAACAAGTTTTTTGCCATAATTTTTCATACGTATTGGTTGTGCTTGACATCGACCTGCAAAACCTTAGTTCAGTGTGTGCAGTGGTAGGGTCAGGACGCATTTCACCGCGGCTTTTTCCTTGTGACATTTCTGTCATACTCTCGGGTCGACCTCGACCCATCAATACCTAATTAGGGTAAGTTGTTGAATATCAAAGTTTTTATATATTTATCGAATATGCATTAGTGTTTAGGCCTGTATAAAAAAGGACTGTTGTAGAGTGTTTATGAATGTCTTTTACCCCATATGTGTGACCTCGGTGGGGGCTGAGTTACCATAAGTTACGATGTAGCGTATTTTTCTGTAAATGTTATTTTTAATTTTTTTTGCTTTTTTTCAGTTTTCATCGATATAAATTGGCAAAACGTCAAACTCTTGGCTACAATCAAATCAACTCTCTTCTCCTTGAGCTAGAGAGGGATTTTGGAGATAATTTGGAAGTTGCTGACATCTCAGATGTCGACAAGTACGATGTAGCTGAGTTAGAGGGAAGTGTGTTGGGGGACAATGACTCATGTGATGACGAGGAGATAGTTCCCTTTGTGAACACGGAAGGTGAGCAGGATGATGAGCGGCCTAGTGCATCGGCGTATAGTGAGGGGGGTAGTGCGTCAATGTTTACAGCAACATTCCTCTTCTTGGCGTCGACCTCACGTGCTTCCCACCCCACCCGCTGAAGGAGAGGAGTAAAAAGAGGAGGAGGGGTGAACTCCAGCCAGCCAGGGGAGTGCTTATACGTAGCTTAGTGGAAGCCAAGGTTCAAGGTCGTGATGGTTCGATCTGGCACAAGGACCCAACCCAGCTCTTCTCCCAAGTACACTCCCCGCATTGAGCAAGGACTAACGTTCATTGTCTCGAGTGCTAGGCACGTGGTTGAAGTTTTCTCTTTGTTCTTGGACGATAAAATCCTTGAGGAAATCGTTGTTCATTCCAATGTTCGCCTTGCTCTTCTCAGAAGTAAATATCATCGGAAGGGTAATGTTACCCTGAAGGATGTTGACTTGCGGGAGCTAAAGGGGTTCATTGGGATTTTGGTAATGTCAGCAGTGAGAAATGACAACCACACTACCACAGAGGACATGTGGGACGTCGTGGAAGGGAATCCTTTCTACCGCTCTTCTATGACCGAGCAGCGATTTGCCTTGCTAATTTGTGTGCTCCGGTTTGACGAAACGACCACTAAAGCTGAGAGGGTGAGAGAGGATCGCCTCGCCCTGATCAGGAATGTGTAGGAGCATGTTGTTGAAAATTGTCGTCACTTGTATAGCCCTAGGTCACATCTAACTGTAACTGAGCTACTCGGGGCTTTCAGAGGACGGTGCTCCTTCAAAATGTACATTCCCAACAACCCAGCTAAGTAATTATTTTTTGTTTTATTTTCTTTTATTCATTTTATTCGTTCGTGATATATTTTGTTCTTCTCTTTCTCTCTCTCTCTCTCTCTCTCTCTCTCTCTCTCTCTCTCTCTCTCTCTCTCAAAGATGCAAAGATTGGGTATAATATATATATATATATATATATATATATATATATATATATATATATATATATATATATATATATATATATATATATATATATATATATATATATATATATATATATATATATATATATATATATATATATATATATATGTATATATATACACACACACACACACACACACATATATATATATATATATATATATATATATATATATATATATATATATATATATATATATATATATATATATATATATGTATATATATATATATATATATATATATATATATATATATATATAAATATATATATATTTATATATGTTATTATTAGGATTCCCTTTTAGGGAAAAACTATTATTATTATTATTATTATTATTATTATTATTATTATTATTATTATTATTATTATTATTATTATTATTATTATTATTATTATTCTTTCCGCGCGTTTTTTTTCGCAAGAAATCTGAAATCATTATCATAGGTAGCCTATGGTAAGAATATGCCATAGACCCAGTTTAAATGACCTCGACCTACTTTTCAAGGTCACAGGGGCTTTTAAAGGCAAAATTTGTAAAATTTGAAATTGACATTAGGCCTAAAGTATAAGCTGTATGGCTAAGGGCCTTATGGACAATGATACAGAGGTAAATCCCCAGATATTGCCCTACTTTGATGCAAGTAGGTCAAGGTCAAGGTCGCTAATGGCCAAACCGGGTCGAAACAGGTTTGTTTACGAGATCTAAAAAACCGGAATGGCCAGAGCCCTGATCTTAGTGGCATATGATGCCTTATATATTTATCTAAGGTTAGCTTAACTTTTGTAGCGACTGCTTATTTACATTTTTACATTTACATTATTTTCGACACTGCAGAAATCGTGACTTTGGCAATTTCTCCATGAA
>NC_090744.1:81890109-81900109 GCF_036898095.1 Palaemon carinicauda | reverse complement strand
CATTTTTTCTCATTTCAGGAAACGTTCCCTAATGGTTCCTCCCCAAACCCTGGATCTCAGGAAATGGTGCTCAATTATCCTAGAATAAGTGCTTTGAATAGTTTTGGTTTATTTCCATATTTAGATTTTAGGTAAATATTTTTGTTAAGTCATTTTTTTTTGTATACTTATTTTTTTTTTTATTTATCTGTAATTTACTTCTTTTGAAGATTAGCATATTCTTTGGTTTATATTTTTATATTAAAAGGTTGTGAATTGATTTGTAAAGGAATTTTTATGATTTTTTTTTTGGACCTCGGGTCGAGGTCGACCCATCAAAACCTATTTAAGGTGGTCATATAAAGATACCTATCCAGGGTTAAATGTAAAAGATGTTAATCTGGAACACAAGTAATAATATCAGATCTTCCAAGAATTCTTTGTCTTCTTCTAAAGATTGGTAGAGCCGTAAATGAAATATGAATGCCGGGTGGATCACAGCGGGTGTCACAAAATGTCTCCACAAAACCACCCTTAACCTAATGATTAAGGAAATAGTCTCTCTCCTCAATGAGGCAGTGGTTTTCTTTTATAAGTACCAAAAACGTTTTCTCGAAAGTTCAGGGGTAAAGTATATCACACAATAGTGCGTAGTGCTTAGTTTATTCTGGCGACACAGAATAAACTACGAAAATTTACTAGATGATCTTCTTCATGGATATGATATCTCTGAGTTATAAATGATTACAATAAATCAATCTTAACATTAACTTTAAATATGTAAAAATAAACAGATCTCACAATTTCTATAGCATGATAACAGTAGATAGATTCAATGCGCATATATAACATGTAAAGCAAGGTATCAGCATTAATTTCTTTCTTTAATATTTTCTTTTTTTAGATAGCAAATCTTTTTTAATGAGTAGTTGATTCAGTTGACAACATCCTTCCTTTTTCTTTTTTTCACAAGTATATCAATGTGTTAGGATCCCTGTGTTGTGTTAATTTCAGTTTACAGTAAGTGTAAGCTCATCCTGGCTTTCAAATATGTATTTGTAGGTAGTAGGTTGGTCAAGGGATCAGCCACCCATGGAGATATACTTTTAACAACATTGGATCCCTCTCTGGTTATAACTCATTTTCCTTTGAATACATTTACACTGAATAGTCTGGCCTTCCAATAGTCTGAGGGTACACTCAACCACAGTAGTCAATGTTTTCTTATTTGCTTCCCTCACTGGACTATTTTCATCGACGGAGCCCTTGGGCTTATAGCATCCTGCTTTTCCAACTATGATTGTAGTTTAACAAGTTATAATAATTAGTGAATCAAAGTAATATGAAATAACAACAAAGACAATTCCCAATTTCCTTCCTCTGTGAGACAAACGATCTTTAACTAAAAGAAAAGTTGTGATAATTTGGAGGAAAACGGTTACTGAATTCGTTATTAAAAGAATTTATTAGATATTTATTCTAGATTTTAGCATATATGAACTTTTATATTTTCTCGGTGATTCTGAGATTTAAACTTGTTAGACGGGAGTTGGGTGGGTGGGGGCTGTTAAATACAGGCTCTTCATCCGCTTGACAAGAATATTGAATCTAATCTTTCTTTCTAAACATTGACAGGGGCGGCTCTAGGGTTTCTTGCACCCTAGGCTAATATTTTAATTTGCGCCCCCAGGCCCACCAGCTAGGAGGTCTGGGGAGAGCAGTAGCCAGTAGCTCCCCATTGGATGACATTTCGGGATAGTTTAATTGTAAATCGAGCTACCAAATATTAAGTTGAAATGCATTATGCGCGCACGCGCATGCACACACACTTATATAAATATACATACATATATATATATATATATATATATATATATATATATATATATATATATATATATATATATATATATATATATATATATGAAATCTAGGTTAAAATTTACAACAATTCCATCGTTATTTTTGAATTTGTAACCATTGCAAGGGCAATTTTGATGCCTATAAAGATATATTAGACAATTGATGTCTTCATAACATTATATTGAAAATGGCATTAAATAGAGCAAAACAATGATTTTTGCTTATAATCTATTTAAAGAAAATGTTATTTAGTAAGGGAAATGTGCATCTGATAGTGAAGTTATTATTGAGTAAATAACAAATTAACAATCAATTATACAAATAGGAAAATGAATGTTTTGAGTTATTAGTTCTTTAAAACTTCAATCAGGGATAAGAAAATGTAAGTGGTGAAGAAAATCTGACTCATTTTCCTTCCATTTGAGTGTAGAAAATCTGACTCATTTTCCTTCCATTTGAGTGTATATTTAGCTGAAAAGGGGGGAAAAATAAAACATGGGCTCTACAACATATTTTTTCATTCATTAATAGAACAAATCCCCTTAAGTAACTAAAATCCCCTAACTAAACTATTAAAAAAAAAAAAAGACTAGAATTCAATGTACTGAAAGGATCTGAAAGCTATGTTCGTAGAAAATATATAATATTAATCTCAGTTGTTGAAGAAAATGAGATATTTTCTTCATAACTACGAACTGAATTATTAACAACAAGACTAGAATTCAAAGTAGTGAGAATTAATAATTCTGAAGTAGACATGAAGATAACCTAGAAACAATTGTTCAAATTTTATATTATTAGGAACTGTTTACAATTACAACTTTCTATTATAATGTAATTGTAACTTTATACTAAAATTTATAAATATCTGTTAATAGCAGAAATGAGAAATTCAATTTCAGTGAGCACTGAGTCTCTAGATTCTTGACTATAACTACAGATAACTAAAAATGTGCTTTCCGTGCCTTTTTCTTGGCAAAATCAGCCACTAGATTCTTTAGATCAACTTTCTGTGCGATCTCCTTCTCAATAGAGACCATAGCTAGACCTACCAGTCTTTCTTCTGTCATTGTAGAGTGCAAATACGTCTTAATTAATTTTAATTTTGAGAAGCTCCTCTCACCGCTCGCCACAGTAACAGGCAAAGTTAGCAGAATGCATAAGGCAACAAATGTGTTGGGTACACTGTGAACCAGCCCTTGTTCACAAATGAACTTTAAAACATCCAGGGGGGTGACAGTGTCAGGCTGAAGGCGGCGTGCAACTGCCTGAAGTTCATGAGTCATGACACAAGTCAGTGGCGTCTATGTCCTTGCTTTCTCCATCTCGTAGTGGTGTTTCCAGCTTGGTGTAATGTTCCATAAGTTGTGTGTTAGTTATCCCATTAAGTGATTTCACATCATACAAGAAACCAAAAAACAGACTTCATCTGCTGCAGTTGCTGAAAACGTTCCAATACAGAATTGATGGCAACATCGACTACAGCAAAATAGAAGTTAACTTTAAAGTTCACTTTTGCATTCTGCACTGGTGTGTCTTCTCCTTCATAGTCAAACTGCCTTTCCGTTTTCCTAGGATGAACGGAATCTGCAACAAAAACTTGGTCTATCTCCAAATCATTAGCCAATTCAGTAGCATCAACTAGTACCTTTTCAAACTCTGTATCACTTCTTCTCTCTTCTAGAAACATTCTAGTGCATTCCAGTTGTTTTGATGCTGATGAAATACCATTTTCTTTTGCTTGTAGTTGCTTGCTGGTAATGTTTATTTCAAAAAGAATGTCATACCAAACGATCAATGAAACCAAAAATTTGAATGTTGCAATGCCATTTACAGGAGCTTTAGCTTCTGCACGTGTGGAATTTCCAGATGATCCAAGGAGAGTAGAATCTGTTGCCATTTCAGTAAGATCTACGATTTACGGTCTACCCGGGAATGTTGAAGACCTTAATTAATTATTAGTAGCCTCACTCTCGAGTCTCAACTTGTATAGACATGTAGGGGAATGTGCAGTATGTCTGTGCTCCAAGATTTCCTCTCACGGTCTGACTCACCAAAGAAAAGAAGTGAAGTGTCTTTGTAGCTTACAGAGGAAACAGCAACTACTTTTAGTAAGACGGAGTAGACGGTAACTTGCATAATAGACGTGGCTCGAGGTGGGTTGCAGCATAAAAAAAATAAACAAATAAAATTAAAAAAAATCTGGAAAATGTCCGCGCGGAGAGAGAGAGAGAGAGAGAGAGAGAGAGAGAGAGAGAGAGAGAGAGAGATTCTGCGTGGCCCATACGCGTATGACATGATGTAATCTCGATAATATCATAAGACTTCATAATTTTTTTTTATGATAAGCATAAAATAATTCTTTTTTTAAAGAATTGGTGCAGAAATATTTGTCAACTGACTCGAACATTTAACTACAAGTAAACTAAATGTACCCTTGCTTTATTGTATTTGTATGTAGTATAAAACTGCGTCATTCTTTAGAAAAATATTTAATTTCAGTTGAACAGTATATGGAACTATGAAAAAAGTCATAGTAGCTTTCTGTATATTTGTCTTTATTGTAATATATATATATATATATATATATATATATATATATATATATATATATATATATATATATATATATATATATATATATATATATATATATGAATTTATGTATAATTGTTCTGTATATTTATAACTTTTCTGTATATATATAATTGTTTTGCATATACTTATTTATTTATTTATTTATTTAGTTCCCAGTTCTTGCGCCCCCTTCATTCTTGCACCCTGGGCGACTACCTAGTTTCGCCTTAAGGACGAGCCGGCCCTGATTGACAACATTGATTATATGTACAGTTACTATGGTAGCATGTTTGCTTCATTGTGACCCATTACCACTCTAAAATGATTCTCCTAATATAAGAAATATACGGGAAAAATATATAGGGAAAATTGGAATCAGACTATCCCAACATGGGCGTAATTGTTCGAGTAAGTATAGAATAATATACTTCTAAACATACACATACGCTCAATTAATCGGACATAAACCTAGCTGCACAATCATACACATGCATTTATATGCAACTTACTGCTAAAGTGATATACAGGGACTCTCTCTGTTCTAGTTTTCACAGTTAATTGCATACATAAAAGTTTCACAAAAAGTTAAATTTGGTCGAGTCCTTCGAATGAATACTGAAGTAGACCGAATAAGCTTATAGTAATAAGTAAATTTTATTCATGTTTAAACTCTGAATATCAGATTTAAGAAGCAATATAATGCTAGGTGATTTTGATACAACCATCCGGCATGTCTAATTAATAGTTGTGAAAAACGAAAATGGCAAGGAATCTCTCAGCCAAAGTCCAGAAGAAGAAGAAGAAAGTCAACATCTCGAAGTGCTTGATCACATTGGGTTTGACGGTAAAATAGAGTGACTTAAAATAAAGTTTTTGAGGGAAGAGAGAGAGAGAGAGAGAGAGAGAGAGAGAGAGAGAGAGAGAGAGAGAGAGAGAGAGAGATAAATAAGCAAATCAATTAGGTATATGTGGTTACGTAGACATACACTAATACCTGGTTAATTATACACTTATTAATCTTTTACATAGATAAGACTATTTTCATGAGATGAATGAAAATGAACATTGTTCTACATCAAAACAATTCTTTCATGGTAACTCTATGATACATCACAAACTGATACCACCTTTTGGGGGAGACTATCTTAGATTTGATGTATCCATTTAAAAAATTCCCTCATATCAAGGAAAAAATCCTGGAGTGGAAAAAAAGGCTTAAATTGTATGTAGAAATCGCTAATCAGAAACAGGAAACCTATTTGGAACTGTCTGGAGCTAACTTCAAACCCTGAAATAAAGTTCAGACTCACTCTGATAGATTTCAAGTCCTTCTGCAACCCCTCGGTAATCTATGATGGGATTTATATAAATGGACGAAAAAATCGCTCATATTTACGATTTATCATTAGAGTATGCCACATTAAAAGATCTTTTGTCAGGAGATTTCTTTTATGATGATATGGTTTTTATATACTTTAAAGGACGAAATTTATCAGATTTCTCAAAAATGCAAATGTCTTCATTTTACAAACATAAACTAAATGAAACTGCCAGAAGCACCTGGATGAATTTAAAACTACATTCAGAATATCAGAACAGTGTATTTCTGAAAGTATGGGAATATCCCATTTATACCATCACAGAATACCTTCTTTTGCATATCTTTAATAAATAGAATAAAGTGAAGACATAAAATTTCATATAAGATTTAAAATCAGAATGATTTTTGTTCATTGATAAACTTAATTCAAGGAATGAACACGACTTTTATGTATTAAAGATCTACACTGTATTTGGAAGTTTGTTCACAACTGATTAATTCTACACCGTATTTGGAAGCTTTGTTCACAACTGATTAATTTCTTTATCTTGATCTTATTACACTTGATCTAATCACATTTCAAATTTTTTTTTTCTCTCTCTCTCTCTCTCTCTCTCTCTCTCTCTCTCTCTCTCTCTCTCTCTCTCTCTCTCTCTCTCTCTCTCTCTCTCTCTCTTCGTCCAGGTAAAAAAAATTGTAATTCTGCGAAAAAAAATTCCACTTTTACCAAGAACTTTACTCATTCCATTTAAATGGTAATTTGGTCGTTCGTTGGAGATGAAGATTTAAAACTTTCTTTGTTTTCATTATTTATTTCTAAAGCCATTCATCTTCCATCGAGTGAATCGGTAACCTTTGCAGTTGATGGTAAAAAAGACAACTACCGATTCCATAAGGTGTTAATTGCAAGGCCACCGTTCATTCTTATTTATTTTATTTTTTTTTCAATAAAAATTTTACCGCGCCTATTCCATTTATACCTTGAGTATACTCAGGAGGGGGTGGGGGAGGAATTTGTGAGATCAGTCATAAAATTCTGTGAAACCTTATGAAAAATCATTTACGTATTTGATTTTTTTTTTTCCTTTCAAATAATCTTAGTTCTCATTAATTAATACTCATTAATTATTTTCCGGGTATCCAAATATTTTTTAATTTCGAGTCTTCAATACCATAACCATTGTATTAAGGAGTAAATCTATAATTTCACCAATGTAGAACTAGCGAAAAATCATGTAAAAAAGAAAGATTAAAAACACGTCGACACCAAATAATATGAAGAACATGAATGTACTTTTCGTGTTATCTTGAAAACTAACTGGAGTTCAGTTTGTGTGGAGAGATGAAATGTTTGATTTTAGATGCACCATACAACGTCAGGACCCTGTTTAAGGAAGATCTTGCTGTTGGTTCCTTTTCATAAAAAAAGGGCTTATTATTTCAAGATTGTTCCTTTTAGCAAATTCTATTATATATCTCCTCTGTCATTCCTTGTGCCTACTTCAAATTACCTACTGTTGATTCTCTTCTATTCTTTTAACCTATTTTGGCATTGAAATCACCCAAAAAAAATGTAAGTTGAGTCTTATCTTCTTTCATTGATATCTCCCGATCTTCATTCATATATATATATATATATATATATATATATATATATATATATATATATATATATATATATATATATATATATATATATATATATATATATATATATATATATCATGTAAATCATGAATATACATCACACGTTAAACAGTGATGTGCAAGTGGTGAATGAATAGTGATGGTATTACTAGATATTCATGTAAATTTAGGATAGCATTCACACTTCTACTAATGAAGTTTAGGGTTAGCATTGGAAGTGGTTTATGCATTTCCTTCTGTATCCATCTAGGATGAATAACCCGCCTCCTCGCATTATTCATATAGAATGGGTCAGACCGCTCAGTAAAGTGAAGCCAGTTTACCGCGGAATGGCAAAAGAGACACCAAATCATAAGGATTAATACTCCTGTTGTTTTTTTTATGTTTATTTCTATAATGATTCTTTTTATGGCATCATTGAAGGCTAAAGGTGATTGAAATTTTATCATTGTTGTAACGAACTTAATTAATAATTTAATTATAGATAATACCTCACTTTATTACTTCGAAATACAATGCAAAGTTTTTCATTATCTTAGGTACATATAATCTATTACTGACACCAATTTAAAACCATTCTCTTTATATCTGGTAATTCTTTTGTCTTTATTGTATTTTTTCACAAAATATTGATTAACAATGGAAATTATTGACACCTATAATGAATTACTTTACTATATAACTGGGGACTCTTTACTGCAACCTGTGTGTTAAATTTAGCAGTAATCTGCTTACTAGCATAAGTTCAGTGTATCTTATTTGCAAATTTTTCTAGGTTATTACTTTAATCAATAAGTGAAAGTGATTTTCCAATGGCTGTGTATTATATTATGTGATAATTGAACTCAGAAAATTTTGTTTTGCCTCTGTAAGCTGCTAATACGGAGCTTAACTAATTTATAGAATTTTACTCTCCCCAGTGCTTCGCGACAGGACACCATCTCCTTCATGTATTTTCTCATACATATGGAAATTAAATTATTTGATGGATAAAACAATTTTCCTTTTGTTTTTAAAATCAACTTATTAACATTAATGTACCACTGAAGACCTCACACTGTAAAGACTTTTTTATTAATTTAAAATCAAGTCTGCAATATAAGCTACTATCTAATTTGAATATTTTGAGAATTGGTAATGTTCAAAAATATAATCATGATTATTTTCCTTGTCTTCTGCATATACTTTGTGATTACCTCTAAAAATTCCATGTCTTGAGACAAAAGGATTTTCTGTAACATGATTGTATATGCTGCTTGATGCAGTTAATATGTGCACCGACTCCAATGGCAAGAAGTTGCCACGATTGGTATCCATCAAGTCGTTAAGAAAAAACAGCCAGTTGTGAGCCGTAGCGAACTGTCTCGCTGTTGGTTTATCATTATTGCCTTCCATGTTGCTTAGATAACCAAAGAATAGTTCAATGTGAGCTTCAATCAATATTTTGGCTATACAAAATTGAGAATACCCACCATCAGTTGCATTATAATTTTTGTACATAATTTGAAGACTTCGTAGGCAATATAGAAAGCCAAGGAATCCTGTTTTGTTTTTTTTATTTGAGTTTCAAATGTCTTTACCAGCTAGAATGGCCAATGACCTGAAATATATTTCTTCTTTTAATAGAAAATATTTAATATCATTTACATTATTTTTGATAATATCAAAAGTAGCATTAATTATTCAAATTTGCTTATTTCTTAATCAAGGAAGAACCTCAAAGATATTGCAACCGATTCACTTAAGAGCTGTAACGCTAATTTAACGTTCATCTTTTTTTTTTTTATCATTTATTTATCATTGTCACTTGAGCAGCTCTGAGCTTAGCACCTAAATAAAGTTCCTCTCCTTCTAGGATCCTATACAAATGTTGTGTGTAGTCCCATTTCACATAATTTCCAGTCTTATCATTCAAAATTTCCTCATCTCCGTAACAATTCCTCACACTTTTTTATCATGCCACATGGATCGGCATATCACCTGTCAAAGGTAACAAGAAAAGTGGAAGCGTTCCGAGACGGTTGTTACGTTTATAAGTGCAATATTTCATTTCATTTACAAATGGCATTATAATCTCAATGTGTGAACGCTTACGTTCAGCAAAAAACGTTTAAATACTTTAATAACCCATATATTGATTCATGTGTTACAAAGTAGTATATTTAGAACGGGATAGTGGTATCTGTTAAACTTATGAAAACTGCGACAGCTTAGTTCACGTGAGGTTAGTTAAGCCAGGGATTCACTTGCCAGTGCCAATATAGCCGCCGAGCACCAATGTGGCTTAACTTACAGTATCCCAAAGATATCAATAACATCCAACCCAATATGTTTTGGATCATCAAAAGCGAGATAATATATTATATTATATAATGTGTACAATTCTTACGTTTCCCATATATATATATATATATATATATATATATATATATATATATATATATATATATATATATATATATATATATATATATATATATATATATATATATATCCTTAATTTTTTTAATAAATCTAAATCAAATCCTTTCAATATATACACTATAACTCAAACTTTATAAATTCATACATAATGATTGTGTGAGATTTAAACCATTTTATTTGAAAATTATT
>NC_090744.1:81865109-81875109 GCF_036898095.1 Palaemon carinicauda | reverse complement strand
GGACAGTGAGTGACTGAGCCATCTGGTTTAAGTAAAGGAGGAACTGTTGCATCTACACCAAAGAGTGCAGATTTAAGGGTAGACCACCATTTATGTTCCTGAGTTGTACCAGAGAGGGTTTCTTTTATGATTAAATTGTACTCCTTTTCAGTTGAGGCATAAACTCTCTGAGCAAAAGCTCGAAGCTGAGTATAGTTGTTCCAGGTCAAATCTGATCTGTTACCTTTCCAAAGGTGATAGGCCTCCTGCTTCTCCAAATAAGCACGTCTACAGTCATCATTGAACCACGGTTTGTCCTTCATTCGGTACCTTAGCACACGAGAAGGGATACGCTTATCAATTATGTTGACTAGATTCTCATTCAAAGGGACAACAGGATCTACACTATTATATAATTGTGACCAATTCAAGCACAAAAGATCATGCAAAATCCCATTCCAGTCTGCTTGGGATTTCATATAAATTTTACAAGAATATGATATATAAGGGACAGGCTGCTCAGTCTTCACTAATAATGAAATAAAGGCATGATCAGAAGTCCCGACTGGAGAACCAACCTTACTAGTTATAACGCCAGGGGAGTCAGTGTATACGAGGTCCAAGCAATTACCAGACCTGTGAGTAGCTTCATTTATGATTTGCTCACAGCCTGATTCTGAGGCAAAGTCTAAAGCTCTTAAGCCATGGCGATCGGTAGGAGAGATAGAACTCAACCACTCACTATGGTGAGCATTAAAATCACCAACAAAGACAAACGAAGCCTTTCTATCATCTTCTTGTATCTTAGCCCTAATGGTAAGAAGACAATCAAAGATAGAATCATCCATGTCTGGATTCCGGTAGATTGAACACAAATAAAAGTTGTTATGCCTGCCACAAACTTTTATTACCTGAATCTCATGACATCCACATTGATAGCAGGACTTATGAGAAGCAGGGTACTCGGTCCTAATATACACCGCCATTCCCCTGGCCCTAGGAATGGAATCACGTTTCAACATTATTGGCTTCTTAAAACCAGTTATAAGGAGCTCAGATGAGGGCCTCATATTAGAAACCAAAGTTTCTGAGCACAAAAGAATATCATACTGTCTGGACGCAACTGTAAGGTCACGGATATTTGCATGAAGACCACGAATATTGCAATACAGAAGACGACATTGACGAAATCTAGGACGTACTGGTCCCGGATTTTGCTCAATGTCTCCAGACAGCATAAGAATTAATAGAAATAAAAAAGAGACATCATACTTAAAAACTAGATTAACAAGAATTAAAACAAAAACAATATGTACAGAATAATAATAAAAGTGATTGATGATATCCTTAGACTATAGTAAAGAGTCGGAAAAACTGGTCAACATGGAGGAGCCGATACACCATGCAAGGCTAAGTACCCTCCAGGATAGCCACTTTAACTGAAGGGAGGACAGTAAGGATGGTTTTGAGAAGAAAAAATCAGAAAAAGGAAAAGACAACCTCTTGATAAACCACCAGGCATCCATGGCCCTTCTATTAAGCCTGCCCAACACACCATTTCAAAAAAACAAGAGGAAGAAAAAAAAATAAGATAGAATAGTGTGCCCGAGTGTACCCTCAAGCAAGAGAACTCTAACCCAAGACAGTGGAAGACCATGGTACAGAGGCTATGGCACTACCCAAGACTAGAGGACAGTGGTTTAATTTTGGAGTGTCCTTCTCCTAGAAGAGCTGCTTACCATAGCTAAAGAGTCTCTTCTACCCTTACCAAGAGGAAAGTACACTGAACAAATTGCAGTGCAGTAAATTAACCCCTTGGTGAAGAAGTGTTAAGTATCTCATTGTTGTCAGATGTATGAGGGAAGACGAGAATATGTAAAGAATAGGCCAGACTATTCCGTGTAAGTGTAGGCAAAGAAAAAATAAGCCGTGACTAGAGAGAGGGGTCCAATGCAATACTGTCTGGTCAGTCAAAGGATCCAATACGTCTCTAGTGGTAGTATCTCAACGGGCGGCTGGTGCCCTGGCCAACCTACTACCGATATATATATATATATATATATATATATATATATATATATATATATATATATATATATATATATATATATATATATATATATATATATATATATATATATATATATATATATATATATATATATATATATATACCGTGCTAGGCAGTAGATCTTAGCAATCCATGTTTGCCAACGATTATACTCATATGAGTGGATGAACAACCTGGAGGAGTAATAAGAGCTTTGGGTGTGGAGGAAAGGGCCATATAAATCTTGATTGATGAAGTTAATGGCAACAGGGTGATGGATTGAGTTTAAGGCGATAAACAAAGTGTCTCTTCGGCTTTTACTCCTGAATATTAGAACCATGAATTTGATTGGGAAGTTACAGCAAGTGGAGAGTGAATTTATGAAATATAGCCTGGATATCTTGGCCCTAAGTGAAACACGCTGTAAGGGGTTTGGTAAGGAAAACCAAGACTAAGACAATAAATATATCTATTCAGGGAGAACAGATGAAGTTGAAAGAGATTTTTAAATAGTAGATTGTTACTAGCAAAGTTAGAAAAAAAACCAGTGCATAATAAGTATTAGAGTTTACCACGCAGCAACAAATATTTCCCTGGAAGAAACAAAAGATGAATATAATGAAAAACTGCTGAATGTAACAGATGAGATCCAAGAGAGAGATAAGAACATTTTGAATGGCAACTTCAATGCTAAAGTTGGAAGGAATAATCGAGGGATGGAAAATGTGATGGTGTTGATGGTCTTGGCGAAGTTGAAATTAAATGGACTGATTTCATTAGTTTCTGTTCAGCAAATAATCTTGTCATAGGATATACTCTTTCACAGCACAAGGACATCCACAAATATACATGGACTTCACCATGTGGCAATAACAATAATCAAATAGATCACATTGATAAAAAGAGAAAAACTTGAGAAATGCAAGAGCTATAGAGGTAGAGATATTTGTAGTGATCACCAGCTCCTCATTGCCACACTAAAATTGAAAGTGAAAACGTCTAACAGAAAGGAAGAAAGAATTCTTAGGTTTGATACAACTAAGCTTATATAGGAAGGGCACAGAGAAACATTTTAAAATGAATGTAGGAATCGATTTACAGTCTTGGATACTTTATGAGATGAAAAACAGACAATTAATGAAGAATGGTGTGATATTAAGAACATATATCAGTCAGTTGGTAGTTAAGCCATAGGACATTCAGTTACAAGGAGAAAGCCATGGATATCAAGTGAGATTTTGGAAACTTTAAAAAGGAGACAAAGGTTAAAATTGATTGTTGAAATTTTTTGAGGAAGTAATGAAAATTACAAGGTAGAGCATGCTAAGTATTCCACTATTGATAGTGAGGTCAAATGAAAAGCTAGGAATGACTGGAGAGAATATTCAGATAGTAAAGTGGATGAGGCTGACAGAGCTATAAATTCACGAAGTGTCTATGGTGTAAGAACCGCTCATAGATTTATTATGAAATTTTGACTAGGGCAAAGAAGAAGCATATACCATTCAGCAAGAAAGATGGATCTATTATAACAACAGAAAAGGAAAAAAGACAATGTTGGATGGAGCACTTTAGTGAAGTTATGAATAGGAGATACGAAGGGAATAATCTGATTGATATACCTGAATCTAATAAAGACCTTGATTTGCCCATGAATGAATTAAATGTGTTTGAAGTCATAGCTAACATTAATAAACTCAAGAGATGGAAAGCCCCTGGATACAATGGAATAACTGCCGAGATGATACTGGCCGAAAATAAAGTGACTTGTAGAATACTTACAAGATTATCTTAAAGAATGAGCCATGAAATGGCCAAACCTGATGAATGGGAGTTAGGAGTGCTGGTGAAAACAGCAAAAAATGGAGACCTGACTAATTGCAATAATTACAGAGGCATAATACTTCGTCAGTTGTTATGAAAATATATAGCTTGCCTATTCTAAAGAGACTGGAGAAAAAGATTAATGCAAAGCTGAGTGATATACAAGCACGATATCAAAAAAGTAGAATTTGCACTGATCAAATTTTCATTTTGAGGCATGTACAACAATGCCTAGAATATAGATATCCACGTTTCATGGCATTTGTGGACTATGAAAAAGCCTTTGATAGTGTGCACTGCATTATCATAGAATTCATCTTAATAATGTGAATTTGATTAAGTCTGTTCATTAGCATAGCCGGTGCGAAGTTAATGTTAATGGAGTGTCATCAAATAAATTTACAGTGAACTGTGGATTACTCCAAGGGAATGTGTTCTCACCTATGTTATTTATCCTCCTACGCATTTTGTAATGCGTAGAACAGGGGGAGATGGTGGAGAAGGATTGGACTGGATTGGTAATAAATAATTAGCAGACATAGAGTATGCTAATAATGCTGCCTTTGTTAGCTGAACACCACAGGATATGCAATGTTTGCTTACCAGAATGTATGAAATATCACACGAGGCTGGGCTCAAGATAAATAGAATGTAAGATATATCATTGGAAGGAGACAGGACTAATAAGGTACAGTAATTTAAGTATTTAGGAACTATGACCTCCAATACAGGGTCTTTATGATTAGAGTTTAGTGAAAATTTTAAAAAAGCCAACCAGACAATGGCTAGGTTAAGTAAATTTTGGAAATCAAATCGTCTTAAATTACACATAAAAATCACACTGTATATCAGTTTAGTGAGATCGGTGTTACTATATGGACATGAGTCCCGGAATGACAATGATACACTCTCCAATAGATTTTATAGATTTGAAAACAAAGCCCTCAGAAGGATATTGTGAGTTAAATAGCAGGAAGTGTTCAGAAATGAAAATATAAGAGATTACTCGATTGCCTTATGTGGATGAGATCATGATGAGGGGTATATAGTCCATGAGACAGACCCAAGAATTGTATGGATTGGTACCACCTGGGGTGGCAAAATGTCACTGTTTTTTCTTGAAAGGCATATATCCATAGATGAAAAAAAATTTTTGAAGCCAAACTTAGAGCAGTAGCTTAGTGCTAGTAATCACCTTGCAAAGATCTACGAATGGTCCAAATATTGGATCCAAAATTTTGGGGTAGGGGAAATGTAAATTGCAATATCTTTTGGAATAATGGTCCAATATCTGCAAGTTACCACTCAAAATGTTGGGAGTTTTATGTTCTACAAAATTATTTATATTTTTCTTCCAATATGCCAATAAAATAGGTCACTAGAGGTCAAAAAGTTCGTAAAATTTTTCCCTTGCATAAAATCTGTACCTCCGTTCAAAAAATCTCCCCAGCTACTGCACCAGTGGGAATTTTTCCACTGAAATGAGCTTAGATAGAAGAAAATAAGTGTCCAACGCCATTTTATTCCTAAAAGTGTTATATTTATTTGTATCTGAAGTATGGTACTTAATGGTGTTTGACACATATTTAGAAAAGGCCTTTTTTTTCAATGAAACACCTGCAAACATAAAGATGACAATTTTTTTGCTCGTACATGCAATTTTACTAACAGATTTTCCCCACCAAGGATAAAAATCATGTCAGAATTAGTTTATTTCATCCAGGACTGTTTTGACATTTAAAGGTCAATGCCCTGGGGTCAAGGTCAAGCACATACACCATTTAACTTTGGAAATGCATGTTACTTCTATCTGACAGAACAAAACATAAAATATGTTAAACCATCTTTCAACTAATACAAAAATGTTGATACTTGCAAAAACATTTTTGGCATTTGTAGGCCTATTTATCTCCTACCCTACAGTCATGCTGCCCGGGATATTTCTCGGCCTCTTTGAATTAGTATAATTTTTTATCTCATTCTTCATCAGCGACGTCATCATCAGATGAGCCTTCAAATTCAATAGTTCCCTGCTCCTCCTCCTCCTGTTCCTCCATGTTGCTACATGTCTGTAACTTGCAAAGGTATGTGCACCTCATTCTGTTTTGTTGGCAAGAACAACTCTCCTCCAAGCACTGCTTTTGACAGTTGCAGGCGATCAACTCTGTGACAGCCTCAGGGGCAGGTGGTGCGTCGCCCGAGTCGATCACTAACTGTCCTTCATCTACCTTCCACCCATGGCCAACTGGAGAGGGAATATCTGGATCCATTTCCAAACTTCTTTTCCAGATGGCACACTGGTTGTTGGCTCTTGCAGTGATTAAGCAAGGAAGATGCACATGGTGGCAGTTGCCAAGATCCAGCCCCGCCTTTCTTTGAACAAAAAAGGGAGATACACAACTCATTTATGCTGTTAATTGTTGTCCTGGCACTATAAAGCGAACATGTTAGTGCCTCTAGTTGTTTGATTGCTTAGTTCGAAAGGTCTCATGATTGGCTTAATGATTGCAGGGTTGTCATGTGGTCTTTATCCTTTAGAAGACGGAGAGGTGAGACTTTGTCCTTGCTGGCAAAGCTGCTCACAGTGTCACAACCTGTGAATGAGTGGAGACCAAGAAGGCAGGCACATTTTTCGAGACCGAGAAGATCTGAAGCCTTCTTAATGTCTATATATTCAGTACGCATCTTTGAGCCCACTTTGAAATATACATGGCATGCTAACTTTGGTGTAAAAGCCATAGCCAAAATAAAGAAATCAGTGTCTGGTGATACGATGACAACAGCTGCCAGACCAGACATACCATAGTGCTCTGCATGTAGAAGTAGCTGGGTGTGTGCCTCGTCCTGACTACTCTGTAGATCTTGAATGTCAGAGACAGAGTCTTTTGTAACTCGTATGCATTGATCTCCATGTGTTAGGGAAAGGTCTTTCTTGTCCAGCCTTTCACGTAGACTTTGATCATTGGTCCATTCATCAACAAGAAACTTAATCAGTTGGGTCTTGTTGTTTCCATTATGTAGAAAATTCTTCCACTGATTCAAACTGTGGCCAGATACAATCTTACCAACTATCATAGCACCCTCAGACCCTCTTTTCACCAGCTCAGCTTTCTTAATGGAGTTTTCTTTGTATACGTCAAATACAACCTCAATTCGGCTGTTAACTCTCCCCTCCCTCAGGATCGCAGAGAAGATGGACTTGGAAGCTTCTCCAAAAGAGACATTTGTGGTGTTGGCCATTATTTTCTATACAATAGCCATTCCATCAATGACGCAAGCTGAATTAGACGAGATGGTATTGGCTGGTGAAAGATCCTTTCTCAGATGTTTGGAGGGCTGTGCCTTATTGGTCTTTTGTAGGGTGCCTTCAGGGTTTGCTAATGCCCAAGGTATAGGACCAAGACGATAGGACAGCACATTCCTCATGTCCAGCTTTCTGGGCTGTCCAATGAGCGTTATTTTTGCAAACAAGTTTCTGTCAGCAGCTATGATGACACTCCGTCCCTGTGTTTTCACAGAACTCTTCATTTTGATATCACTGAATGTTTTCAGTTTCAGTTTCTTTAGTGGGTCAAAAAAAAAAAAAAACTCTTGGTGGCGCTGATATCAAACCTTTCATTGTAAAATTCTTTAAATGCTAAAGTTCCCTTAACCTTGGCCCCTAGAAGATCTTTTGCAATGCTATCAGGAGCGATTATTCCTATGGAGAGGCTGATTAGCTCAGAGGAGACACCGAATGGATTTGTCCAGTTTTCATCCAACCTGCTGACCAACATTGATACTACCCTTTCATCGTTCTTTATCCGTGATGCAGTGAGATCAGGGTGGCAAAATGGCTGGCTACTCCTCAGTGAACTTTTCATTAAACCAAGAAATGAACTTATGTACTCTGCAGTCAGGTAGTATTTGTGTACTGCACTTGGCCTGAGGCTGAAACCGTTTGTCCCTCCTAGTGTCCGGGTGTCTTCATTCACTGTCTCCTCAATGGCCTGATCCACAGGAATCCTTCCAAATGGATTGGCAGGTCCAATTTCAATGGAAAGCCCGCTGTTCTGGAGGTGCTTTTGGGCATCTAGGTGCTCTTTTGACAGGTTTGTCATCTCTGTGTAATATGTGCTAAGACACCGGGCATGGTTGTGCTTATTATATGCAAAAGACACAGGTATCATGTCCTTGATAACAGAGAGATGGAGACACCAATTTCCTTCTCTAGAAGCTCGCAGCATGTTCAACACGATGTCTACCATGTCCACATCCAAAATTATACTAGATCCCCTTTATCCTGGCGCAAACTCTCTTTGTATGCCTCAAAACGTTCAGCCAGTGACAAAAATGGTTGGGTGCGCAGTGTCTCTGTGAAGGTCTCCTGGCATATATCTTGGCCAAGTTTCGAATGGCAATTTCATCTTCTCCATGTATTTCTAAGAACCCTTTCCAGACAAGACAATGCAGAGCTTTATACAATAGTTTGTGGAACCTAACTGAACGATTTTACTGTTTTCCCAAAAGTAGCATTTCTACTGACCCCTCAGCAATGATGCCTGATTTAATGCAAAGATCTCTCCACCCAGCATCTTGGAATTGTTTACCAATGATGCTTAAGAGTGTACACAGGGTGTGAAATGTGCCCATCCGAGGAACGACTTCTGGAAATGTATCTCTATGCTTCCAGATTATTTCAGTTGCTTTGGCATATAGTGCTTGGTCAAACAGAACGATAATGCTACGAAGACCTAGTAATCTTCTGATTAGTTGAGACTGGCCCAACATCTCATGGAGAGTAGACAGCTCAGGAGTAGGGGCATTTATTGTGGGTAGATAACCAACTTCATCAGGGGTGATCTCTACTTCATCACAGACTTGAATGTTGAAGTCTGTCCAGCTCCCCATAGTTTGGTTTGAAGCACAATGTGCACGAGTGAGGAACTAAAGCAGAGTTTTCTTTTTCACTTCATGATTCATTGTCTGGTCATCCATTTCCACATAACCACGAAGAGGAGGTCCAACACACTTTCCAACAAAGTAGATAGAAGGAAGGTTTTCTTCAATCTCTAAGGTACGATGTTTTTGCTCCTGTTCATTTATTTGATGCAGCATAAGGGGTTGTGGTCTAAACACCCTGGGCTGTGCAATGGTGCCGTTAACCCGGTGTGATGTCCCTCCTCCGCTCAGTGTCTCCTCCCTCCCATCAATGTTGTCATATGCCAATGTCACTTGAACATTAGGCTGGATAACTCTTGGTATGACAACACATCCTTCTTTCAACAACATCTTATGAATACATAGAGCTGTGTCAATCTCTTCAAGTTTTGAGCAAGAAACACCATGACTACTTCGGTTTAAGAGGTGAATGACCTCAACACAACCAGTTAGGGATTTGACAGCATATGGCAGGAGGATGTGTTTAGGAGGTATTACCTTTGCACAAGTTATGCCATACACGAGGTCTTGACCAACTGATTCAATGAGCCTTTGTAATCAATCCGATACAGGAGCTGAGGGGTCCGATTCACCTGTCAACAGCATTCTCAAGAAAGTTTTCACAGAGCATGGTATGAAGGCTGCTCCATCTTTCATCTCCTCTGGTACTGGGAACCATGGCATTTTGACATCCTGCTGTTTGACATCATTTCTCAAGATAGTGGACAAGTTTTGCATCATGATAGGTACATTTGAGGTGTTCTACTTTGTAGCTCAGAGTTCCTCTTTAAGTTTTTTGTTTTCTATGACAAGATGAGAAAGGGAAAGGTTATCGGGATACACCAGCAATTTGCCCAACTCATCTGGTATTACATGAATACTCTCCCCAAACTCCCCCTCAATCTTTCTACGGATGGGCTTTTTAGTTGAGACTTTAACATCGTCTAGGCCTACACCAGATTCTACAAACAGATCAAGCAGGTATTTACATAATTCAGTCATTCTTATCACTTGAGGCTTCACACATATAACATCCCTAATGTATTTAAATAGTCCACTATAACTAAGTTCTTCAGTCTTGGCATACTCCTCGTTTAGGTTCGATGCCACAGGATCAGCACTACCTTCAGAAGAGGAATGAGAACTTGGTTTGGTATACCTACGGTAGCAAGAACAGTGGTAGTGGCCCTCAGCTGCAACTAGGTCTAGTGACATAATCGCTATCAC
>NC_090744.1:81847609-81860109 GCF_036898095.1 Palaemon carinicauda | reverse complement strand
ACAGAAGACGTTTTCTTATAACAAGATTAATTTGATTTTGTAAGTTTGTTACTTTCAAGTTAGACTTCTTGTCTTCTGTTCTGTAGGCATGTAAAATAAAGATAACTTCGTGAGAAACAACCAAAAGGCTATATCCAAGCAGGAAGATATTGCTGACATAGATGGTGCCATGTGCCCTGATGATACAGTAGTCTCTGACTCCTTTACCTCCAAGTCAACGAATGGGCGAGGGCGGACAAATCGGGGATTCTGAGTAGTCAGCTCAAGCTGCATCCACCTTCCCATGCTGGCCTCTACCACTGACCAGCAGGGGAGGGGCACCATAGCCCCACTCAGAAAAACAAACAAAATCTAACTTGTAACCAAGGTATGGTTCGTCGTGACGATGTCATGACCGAGCAGTGCCGCGCTGTTCATTACTCGATAGACTAAATAGCTACACCATGATGTATTCCTTGTGATATATTTTTGCATAGAACTCGTAATGTATTATAGTTGTTAACTGTGCCCTCTTCCCCCAAGTGTGACCCGGAAACAACTGATTCTTCAATAATAATTAATAAATTCCCGAATTCATGAAGTCAAAGTGACCATTGAATAATTGTTAAAAGTTCCTGAATTCATTAAGACTAAGTGATCCATTAATAGTAATTAATTTTCTCACAAATATTCTTAGATAAAAGTAACCTTTGATTAACTGTTTATGAGCTCACATTATCGATGTCTCTGACTAATTATGTAACAAACATCTGTCATGAAAATTAAAATTATTTCCCTCTCCCACCTCCTGAATTGATATTTATATATTTCATTGTGCTTGATTCTAATATTATATGCCAAAAACTTTGGGCAAGCGTATAGGGTTGGGTTAGAAAAAAAAAATACAGGGAGAAAGAGAAATGAGTGTTTGAAAAAACTTCTTTTAGAAAATGAGCCACAAAAACATAGTGGGCACTCTGAAAGTTGATTATTATGGAAGAATAAATTACTGTCTAGAACAAGCAGAAGAGGAAAATATGTTTCCCGAAGAAGGAGAAAGCCCACGAGAGGAGGACAACAAACATGAAATACACAACTGTTATTTAGAAGACGAGGCCGAATTTAAATAGCAGTGAAGAAGAGATGAACAGTGGAAGGATAAAGTAAATTCTTTCCCATTGACCGAACACATACCAGTCTTTGAGTACATAGTTCCCGAAGAAGGGAAAAGATACTATTCCATTGAACCTTCATCGACATTATAGAGGCAGCGACCTCAGAAAGATGTTGGACCGTGAGAAAGAAGATAGTCTTAGAAAAACAGAATTAGATGAGACGCCCAACAAAAGTAAGAAAGTACCTGGCGTTTATAAATCCAGCTTCATACAAAACTTTTGGGAGCGAGCAGTTAGGTTGAAACTGGGAAGCAAGGTTTATGCAACTAACTTTATTTCACCACACAGCGAGCTTATATACAAGAGCATTCAATAAAAGAAAATTGCAAAAACTCTAGCACATCAATTCATGAAAGACAAGCATGAACCAGTTCTGTTAATAGTGAAGTGTATAGTGAGATATAAAATAAAAAAGGAAATACCATTACAGTGTAAAAGTGTGTGAAACACGTGCGGTATATGGCTCCCCCCATGAAAAAGATATACATCAGAAATGGGGCACCCTGCTCTTGAGAGGCTTACTGTAGGTGGGTCATCTTGCAGGTGATAAGTAGGTTTAAGGCAATCAATGGAGACCCAGTCATCTTTGTGATGAATGTTCAGTAAGAACGTCTTTATTGTTCAACGGATCACAAAGAAAGGGGCCAAGCAAAGTGCGTGTGTGTGGGGGGGGGGGGCTGTTAGCAGTGGTTTGCTGGTATTTTTGTAGAGGAAAATGTACATTGTCTTAAGTAATTCTGTTGGTATGTGTTGCTTCACTGTGGGCTTGTATGTATGACGGCAATGAGTAAATTTTCCCACAACACAGAGGAGCAGAAGATTCTAAGAGTAAATTCTGCCGGGACGACGATACACCATTTAAACTGTCATGATATCCAGGTTTCCTTGGGAGTGCTCCTTAGTCCCAGGAGGACCCAATAAAACTTAGTAAACCAGTTAGACATCAAAGCTTCTTTGAGGGTGCGATGACGATGTTTAAGCTTTCAGTTGGCAGCATGGTTGTAGGCAGTTGTCTGATATAGAGTTATTCCAAGGAGATTTTCTAATGATGTCCGCAGCTAAGCAGTGAAAGTGATAGCCCTGTCAGAAGTAATATGCTCATGGATACCAAATCTCGCTATCCACCCTAGAGTAATGCAGATGTATATGAGGTGGACGTTCCAGTTTCATTGGAAATGGCTTCAGGTCAACAAGTGGAGCAGTCCACGACAGTAAATAGGCAATGATGTCCTTTTGATGTGGATAAGGGCCCAACAATGTTGACGTGAATGTGGGAAAGGCGACACTGAAGTTGAGTACTTTTGAATTTTGGTATGAAATACGGGCGCAGTCATAATCCAGAAAATCCTCCTTATCAATTCCTGCCAAATGAACTAATCAAACACTTGTCGGCACATATGAGCAGGTATCCCCAGTATAAGTCTACAAGTACTAAAATCACAGAGGAGGGTAGCGGAGTCATCGAGAGGCATGTCTTCCCAAAGTAGGGATGTGCAGGATGTCCTATATGCTTAGTACTTTGGATCTTTTCGTTGGGCTTCTGCCAAGGTATTGTAATGTGATCCCAAATAAATGGCAGCCAATGTGTTTCTTGTCATGGTATTAGCAACATTATTCATTCTCCCAGGGATGTGTTGAAGGGTGTAATTGTATTCAGCCACGGCAAGGAGATGTCGGCATTGACATGTGGATCAGGCATCGGACTGTTGGGTAAAGGCGTGCTCCAGAGGCATATGGTCCGTGCAAATAATGAAGGGCATACATTCGGAGATTGGCAAACGTGACGGACAGCCAAGTGCACCGCCATCAATCTGCAGTCGAAGGATGAGTAGCCTGATCATGCCTTAGACAGTTTTTTACTGAAGAAGTCCAATGGTCAAGGCAAGCCGTTGATCACTTGCTCGAGTACTGTACCAATAGCGAGGTCGCTGGCATTGGTGGGGCGAAGGAGAGGTGCATATGGTACTGTAAAATATAGAGTAGCAACAGTTGACAGGGCATTCTTTGCCTTGCCGAGTGCCAAATCTTGAAGGGGACCGCACTTCAGCTCTTTTGGTTTGCCCATGAGGGAGTCGTAAAGGGTGGCAAGTGTAATGGTAATGGCTGGCAGGATACGATGTTAATAATTGATCATGCCCAAGAATTCTTTCAGTGCTTTAACGGGGGAGGGCATGAGGAAGCACTGAACGGGTGCTACCTTCTCAGGGAGAGGACGGACTCCTTTATAAGTGAAGTGGTGACCTAAGAAGGCTACTTCGTTGGCACCATAGGTACACTTATCATACGGGACTACAAGGACATTCTGATGTAGGCTGTCGAGCACGGTGCGTTGGTGAAGGAAGGGTTCATCTTTGGCGGAAGAGAACACAAGTATGTCGTCCACATAACATACAGAAAAAAAAGAGGTCCCCTGAGATTCCATCCATATTACATTGAAAAGTGGCCCCATCATTGCGATGGCCAAAACAGGAATAATTTAACGTGCATATACCAAAGGGGGCATTGATGGCATTCTTGGCAATGTGTTTTGGGTTCATGGACACCTGATAATATACCTTCAGGAGGTCGAGTATGGAGAAAACCTTTGTGTTGTACAAGTAGGAGGGCACTTTCCGGATGTTTGGGACTGGGTAGTGACCTGGTTCTGTCTGCATGTTCAAATGGCTGTAATTCCCACACGGAAGCAAGGAGCCATTTTTCTTCAGGATGATGTGTTAGGGTGACGACCATGGACTGAGGACCTTTTTGGCAAAGGCTCATTTCTTCCATTTTGGTGAACTTTTGTTTGGAGGCTGCCAAACTATCCGGTGCCAGACGCCTAAATCTGGCAAACACTGGGGACCCCGTTGTCTTGATATGGTGATGGATGCAGTGTATGGCAGGAACCGTTGACATTTGGAAAAGTTTTGGACGTAAGACTTCCGGTTATGATTTGAGGAGTTTGGCATAGGTATCCATTGGTGTGCTGGTGTGGAGAACAATGTTGGAGAGGTGGGTTAAAGAGTTGCATTGAACAGGTGTTGATGAGTAAGAGCCTGCGTTGATTTGCCGGCGGTGAGATACATTGACCAAGAGGTGGTAATATAAGAGGAAATGAACGCCAAGGATTGACAATGTGACGTCAGCAGCAAGAAACTTCCATTGATAGTTGTCGCTTTCAAACAATAATGTGAGGTTCTCGTAGCAGATAGAGACAGACTACGTCATGTCATAGCGAGTGACCGTGGCAGAAGAGAAAAGCAAACACCCATGTCTATCAAAAAATGCATTCCTGTACTTGCATTATGCAAAAAGAAAAGATTAACGACAGTCCACAAACAATGGCACATTCTTTGGCCACTGACAATCATTCACACATTTCTTCGCAGCAGCCCTGAAACTTGAGTGGTAGAAGCATAACTGCGGCTGATGGGCATCAGTAAGTGGTAGTAGAGGTTGTTGGTTGGAGCTTGAGTGAGTGGTGTGTTGGGGGATGCTTTGTGGTCACTTCGACACATCACGGCATGGTCATCTGTATCCTACCTCAAACATGTCAGCTTTAGCGGATGTTGAATAGTGGTCGTTTTCATTAGGAATGGTGTCGTTGATAGACGTCTTGAAGGTGGTGAAGTGGCTGGCCATAAGGGTGTCAACTTTGGTCATCAGGTCATTCATGGGCAAAATATCAACATCGCGTATGGCAGCACAACTGGTTTGAGTAAGCGTCGTACCCAAAGGGCACAAAGTAGATTTATTTCATGATGAGAGCCATCTGGTAATTTCTCTGAGTGCGAGTGAAGACTTTTGGATCCCAACCCCCAACGGTTGTGAGAGAGCGGAAAAAGTTGGGCCATCTGATTGGCAGGCGATGGTAAGTACTGCTCCAGGAAGCATGTTTTCAGGGTGTCGTACTCTATTGTGGTACCCCATTGCTCTCAAAGTATCCTTGTGGATCGCCGCGAGATCATAGTCTGGTTTGGTGCTTGACTGAATCATACCCTTATTGCAAAACTGAACTTCAGCACACTGCAAGCAAGCAAAGGCATTTCTGCTGGCAAAGGGAGGCAGTTTCATTGAGACGGCGTGTACCAAAGAGGGAGGTTCGGAAAGTGGCATCTTCAAACAGTAGAGCACAGCAGTGAGGGGACAGGATAGAGAGAGTGCTCACTCCACTAGTAATCAATGTGTAAGAGAGCAGTTAGGTTTTAACTGAGATGCAAGATGAATGCAACTGAACTTTATTAAATAATCATCATGTTTATATACAGCCACTTGCGAGAAAGAACCTCACAAAAATTTAAACATGATAAGGCATGAGCTAGCCTGATAGCACAGATTGGTCTATCAACAGAGTGAGTGATAAGATATCAAATCAAAACTGTTGCAGTGTACGAGCGTGTATGGAACAAATACGGTACAGTAGGAAGCGCTGTATTGATCCATTTAGATTACATAATAATTCTAGGAAATACTTTAAAAGAACACTTTGCTAATTTTATTAAATAACTGGAAGCCAACCGACTGCATAATTTGAAGGTCATCTTAGATAAGTGTAAACTCTTTCAACATAAGGTTCATTTTCTAGGTCACATAATCAGTAACAAAGGCCTAAGCCCAATGATAGAGAAAGTGCAGGTGATTAAGGAATATTCTCGTCCTAGAACAAGTAAACAAATTTTCTCATTTTAGAATTAGTGTCATATTATAGACGTTCCATCAAAAATTTTGGTCAGATCTCTTGACCCTTATATAAACTCAGAAAAAAAGGAGTACTTTGAATCGTCTTGGGAACTGGAAATTTCATTCCAGCAGTTAAAACAAGAATTATCCGAAGATAATTGGTTCATTTGCTCTAAATTCCCTCGTGATCTTTTAGTAACTTCTGATTCTATTGGTGAGTTAGGGCGTTGGGAAAAAAAATCACTAATTTTGGTGGGGCATTGAATTCATATTAAATCTGATCATTAACGTTTTTCATACATTTCTAAAAAGCCAGAGTTATCAAGTCCTCATGCGAGGTGGTTAGAGTTATTACTTGAATTCTATATTGTATGCTTTGAGTATATTCCTGGCTGCACTAATAGGGCCGCAGATGCATTATCGTGCTCTGCAACCGCAATAACGAGGTCAATGTTTTACGGGCGCACGCCTTCGCTCGAGCCAGGCATAGTGAGGTCCCACCCTCAGAATGAGCATCAGCTAAACCGCGTGGGAGAGTGAAGGAACTCACTGGACCTATTCAAAGTAAGAATGATGTGACATTTGAGAATTTGAGTGACCCTATCCTTACAGCGCATGACATTCAGCATGAAGATATGAAGTAGGAGGTCTCACATCTGATTAGGGTGCAGAATTACGACCCCTTATGGAGTAAAGTCAATTCCTATCTTAAGGAGAAAACTGATGAATTTCCTTCCTATTACCGCCACGTAGATATAAAATTGAAGACCAGATTTTATATCTAAGTGATTTAAAAACAAATGAGGTAATCTATCGCATAGTCTTGCCGACGTCCTTTGTGAGCAAAGCGGTGGCCTTATCACATTCGTCTCCGGTATCAAACATGTAGGAGTAGCAAACACCATTTTTCAGGCTCAGCCATGTCGTCCTGATGGAAGGTTCCTTAAGGTAGCTTTCTGAGGGATATTTTGCTATAGTGATACTCGCAGAGAATTAACCATACGTCTCCAGAATTCTAACTCCTGGTGCGAGTATCCTTAATATATCTTTAAGGTTATCGCATAGTATCAGGGGACGTATTTTTTGATACGACATATAGCAATCTTACCCTGAATAGATTTTACTCTTTGAGGGGGAAGAATGGCGAACAAAGAGGAGTCGTTATAAAGGTACCCGGTGGACCCCGTCCCTGTACTACTACGACCCATCATTCCTTTGAACGTAGCATTTAACCACAGTGCTCTCCCACGTTTCTCTCCGTGTTGTTACTGTTTTCTGGAATATTATCATGCAATCTCCAGCATCTTCAGCCTCTTGAAAGTTGAGTATTTAATCTCTCCTGTGTATAATTTACAGCTCCCTTTTCGCAGTTAAATTAACATAATTTAGGTGTTAAGAGAAGCACTGCCATCTCCGGAATCGGCCATTCTCAGACCGCTGTTGCACGACATAAATACAATTATTTAGTTAGTACTGCGACGTTCCCGGTATTTAGCTATAAAGAAATTTTCTAGCTAGTTAGCCAAAATTATACTAGTGAAGATTGCATATACATATATAATATTTCCTCTTCCAAAATGTAACATTTCTATCGTATGCGATAGGACCTCAGTGGTATCACTTGTAGCCGTGGTCCCCACTCGAGTTAGGCTAGCCTAACCCGTTTGGTATACGTAAGTAATGTTAATTCCATTGTTTAACCTCTAGTATCGTTTCTATTGATTTGGTCGGGGATATATATATCCCCTAGAATTATTGGTATATTTTGATATGCTTCTCTTTTATAGAAAAGAGGATAAACGCTTCTTCCCCCCTGAGCGCCGCCATCCCAAGCGGCAACCCTATCTTCCATCATCGCTAACGAATAGTTAACTCCGGCTTGACTTGGACAGTGTTTTACTGTCGATCTTCTCTGCCGTCGAGTATCCTAGCTTTGAAGCATGACAGTAACTCAGGGTGTATTGTCTTGCAGCCGACAATGTCATCGACAAGGGAATTGTGATTCATCTGCCGGATATGACGTTGTCGGCAAAGGAAGCTATGCTTCCCTAGTTTACAACCAAAAGTAGGCGCATAATTTCCGCTGCCTTTCTCCCTTGTAGACTATAAGACATGTCTTATAGCCGACAATGTCGGCGACAGGGGAATTTTTATTCCCCTGCCGACCACGACGGCGTCGACTCAGGAAGCCATGCTTCCTTGGTTTACTGACGAAAGTGGACAGCATACTTACCGTCGCCTTTCTCCCCTGCAAACTATAAGACCCTTTTCCCTCCCCCATTCTCTCCTTTAATGTCTGCCTAGCCGTCACAAATTTCCTTTGGCCGGTATTCTACAATCATCCCTGATTGCCGGGCTGAGTGAGTTGCTGGCCGGGTTCCTATAAGCGGCGGTTAGGTTACCGCCTCGACCAGCTCCCCCTTATGTCCTTCCCTAACAGAAGCGAATGCCCCTGGGGAAAGGCTGAGCCGGCTCTGACGGCTGCCGTGGGAACGCATTATACTGTTGAGAATTCTTCAATTCTCTCTTGGACTGCCACCCACAAACCTCGGAACCGGCAGTACAGACGGCAGCGGAATATGTGGCTGGATGGAAGCTAGAATCAAATGCACTTCTCCCCTTCCATTTGAAGTCTCATTCTGGGAAGAGGCTGTAGGAGGCAGTAGCCCCCCTACACTTCCAATTATTGCAGTAAACTATAATAATACAGAATCCTCCTTTCCATTCTTTCTCTCTCCCTATCAATTAGTGCCGATAGGTACTAGCCTAATCCCGGTAGTATACAAGTAAAACTATAGTATATGGAAATACAGTAGCCAATATTTCTGCAGTATAACAATACAGCAGTTAAAAAACTACAGTATACAATAATACAGTAGTACAAGTATTTCTAACATACTCTGTGTATCCTTTCATAGTCTATTGTTGAGACCGAATAAAATGTTGAGGTGAAGTATTCCTTCAACATCCTGATGAATCCTGGATCATCGGGACACTTATAAATCACCGATTCAGTATTAATATTCTATAAGTGGAGGAGTTAGTGTAAAAATTCACTGACTCCAGCTCTAAGTAAGAGAGTTATTCCCCTCTGTATTTTCCCTCATAGGGAAATTAAAATATTAATATTGACGGTGGTCACAGCAATTGCCTGGAGAGGACACACAGATATGTGTCTTTCCCATTTCCTTTCTAGAAATTAAATATAATAGTAAGCAATACTATTGTTAAATATATGCATTTATATCAATGATATAAATAACCCTCTACTCATTTCACCTTTTCTTTCCGTACAGGAAGAGCCAGCAGTCAAGTGTACAGTCGTGCTCTGCAACTACAAGAGTAAGACCTTTTGTGGGCATACGATGTGCAGGTCTCATGCCACCCTGCTCCATCGTAACTGAAACCCTGAAGTATTGGGACCCGAGGGGTGCGCCATCTGCTCGGCTCTGATGACTGAGGGATTTGGAGAAGATATACCTGACACTACAGAGTCAAGGGATACGGCAAGAGAAACTCTTCGGAGGTGGGTAAGAGGGTTCCAGAAGAACTCTCCGGGACCTTACCCACCTAATGAAGCTATGAGGTGCCTTCTGTTCCCTAAGGCCCAATCCAACTCGGTTGTGCCACAAGTACAGGTCAAGCCTCCCTTCATCCAACTGACAGTGGATGCAGATATTAATAAGGCACTTGAAGGCATGGACATCAACCAGGAATGGATGTCAGAGGTGTCTACCGGCACCAAAAAGAACCATCTACAATAAGACCCTGAAGACGATGTGGTTCAACCACCTACGTAGGAAGAAGAATCCGTTTCGACGGTAACTGAGGACCCTCAGTTTTCCGTAACGGCATATGAACCTGTGCTGTCAACTTCTTCAGCCCCAACTCCCCATCCAGTCGACTCAGCAGATGATGGTAGTGTTCTGCAAGGAACAGCAGGAGATTAATTGGAAAGGTATGATGGGTCGTATGCGACCCCTTCAGCATTTTCAAAACCCGTTTTTTCCCCATAAATCATCAGCTGTCTCGAATATGGAAGTGATCGACCTGCAAGGGGTGACTAGTCTACATGCCATTGTCTGCTTTAGGACTGATTTTCATCTAACTTCCCTCCTTCCTCGTTTTTTTACCCCCCCCCCCCCGGGGTCGTACTCGACCCTGACATACCTTTATAGGGGTAAGTGATCAAACAGCAAAGTTATTACATAATTGTAAATTGTCGAACAGTGTTGATACTTGTTTGGTTCTTTATAGTTGGAAAGTGTGAATGGATGGTGTGTCTACCACTTGCATGACATTGGTTTTGGCTTAGATGCCATATATTGCCATGAGGTCTATTTTCCCTCAAATGCTAATTTCTGAATTTTTTTTATTTTTTGCAAATTTGATTTTTTTCTATTTATCTTTAATATATCTTCAATAATGGCCAGCAGGCAGTATTCCCTCGGCATGGATGTCATCAACACACTTCTAATGGAGTTAAAAAGAGATGTTGATGATAATATGGAGTTTGCAACCCCATTCTTCATTTCAAGTGGTAGATTGGGCTGTAAGAGTTGTTGCGGTCTGCGGCCATTTTGTTGACATACCCGAAAGGTAAGTTGGCATATCTCTATGTATTCTTGTTCTGTATAGAATTCGTGATATTTTGGTATATTTTAATGCATAAATATCATATTTTATAGGAGATACAATGATTTTCATAAGAAATTTACATTGTGAAACTAGGCCGTCAAAAAATGACCTTTAGATTTCGCCCCTGATATAACAGTAAATTACATCTTAGTGCACATTTTATTATGTATTTCTGTTCTAGGATAATATGAGTTTATTCTATAAAAATTAGCCTCTTCCTTTTTCATTTGGGTACCAAAAAAATTCGTGAAATTTGGACAAATTTTTTTGGCCAAAAAAAGTTACCCTTTTTTTCTCATTTCAGATCTTGACTTCTATGGGTCCAACTCATTTCCAGCAATCAAAAGCTGTTGCTTTGCCATCTAAGAAGGTGTCCCTAAAGGGATTTATGTGTATATGTATATTTCTATTTTTTGTGAATATTTACGTCGTCTTTTTTTGGTATACTTAAATTTTTAATATATTTCCAATAAATAGTTATTTTGTAGATGGGTATCATTCATATTTTCAGTAGTTTTTATCATTCTTTGAAGTATTTTTAGCAAGTCAAACAATACAGATTGATGCATAACTAAATTTTTCCTGAATTTTTTTCGGAGTCGGGGTCGCGCGCAACCGAGTATACCCTTAAAGGGGTGTCCGAGGAGCGTACCTATCCAGGGTTAAGCAAGATCGCAAAGAGACGAAGAAAGAGATAAGAGAAGTGAAACACCCAGGCGTTTTCAGAGGCTTTCCTAAGCCTCTCAAGGTCTCTGATTTACCTCAATGCTCCGAAACCAACCCCTGGAGGTACACGGAGCATATGCCTATGATGGATGGGAAGCTCTATATCTCCGAGAAGTTAGGGCCAAACGCCTTGAAGATTTTCAATTCTGGCCTAGCCTTTCGGCATACCCAGACTATTATGTGAGACTGCGGGATGAACCAGCATCCTTTGAGGAGACGGAACCGAAGAAAGTCATCGTCTTCGAGCTTGACAAGGCACAGGCTCTCCTGTCCAAGACCCTAAAGGGAGCTGGTTACATCAACTCCAAAGTCTTAGCATTGAGCAAGAGGCATCCTACCTTCATTGCTCCTTCCTCCAGAGCCTTCCCCTTCTCGGTGAAATCTCTTGATCGTATCATAAAAGCAGTCAATGTGGGCAAACCATGCTAGAAGAATGCAAACAATTATCTCTAGCCAAGCCTACCTGCGAGGAAAATTGGAACGAGGTTCATTTAACCTTCTCCGTCTGTAAACTGGATCCAGAGACAGCAGGTCAGCAGTTCAATGAGAACCTTCCAAAACTGCCGGAGCATCTTTTGAGAAGGGAACAGGAGAGTAAAGAGAGACTTGCCACTTCTTTGTCTCTTCAGAACTGCATGGAAATGTGTGCAGGCCTTTCCAATGCCCCAGACATGTACATGGTCTTAGCCAAGGCTCAAATGGGTACCCTTGTGAAGGACGTGTATGCCTTCGTTAGATCCAGGAGGGCCTGTAGAGAGCATGTGTTTGCCGCAGCAACGGTCAAACACGAACCCAGGAAACTGATAGATTCATGCATCTGGGGCAAGGACGTCTTTCCACAAGATGGGGTTCAGGAGATCATCGCTAAAGCTGCCACAGAGAATAGGAACCATCTCCAGCAGTGGGGCAAGTCTTCCAAGAAGAAATCATCCTCAGACTCTGGTCCCCAGCCTAAAAATAGGAAGACAAAGAAACCAAGCAGACCTGCACAACTTCCAACTGTGACCTTGACCACAGTACCCCAAATGGTAGCTCAGCCGCAAAACTACCTTTCAGATGGTACCCCAACAGCTAGTAGCTTAATCACCTGCGTTAAATCCAGCCTTTGAGAGGCACACAACTACCTTTTGCCTCAAAGGTATAGGATCAACAAGAGGTTCCTCAAGAAACCCCTAAAGGGGTAGAGGAGGACGCGGTCACGGAAATAGATCCTCAGGAACATTTCAGTAATGAGAAGCTCCAAGTAGGAGGGAGATTCTTCCACTTTCGGGATCGTTGGACCTTCGATCCTTGGGCCCACAGCCTAATCACTAATAGACTCGC
>NC_090744.1:81830109-81835109 GCF_036898095.1 Palaemon carinicauda | reverse complement strand
TAGGTCCGCACCTGTACTTTGTGCCAAACTTGAAAAGTACATCGACACAGGGATTTAGAAATGGGCACCGTTCCTCAACCTCAGCATTGCTTTGCCTAAATTCGTGTCAATGTAGTTGGGCCCCTACCAACATTACAAGGAAATAGTTACCTGTTTACTGTCATCGACCGCTCCACTCGGCCTGGAGCCATTCCCATGGAATCTGCAACGTCCGCCTCAAGTACATCTGCCTTACTATCAGAGAATGGATAGCAAGGTTTGATATCCCTGAGCATATTACTTCTGACAGGAGTACCACTTTTACCTCTAAATTGTGAACATCAGTAGCGAATCTCCTGGGAATCATTTTACATAAAAAAAACCACAACAACCCTGTTGCCAATAGAATTGTTGAACGTTTTCATCACACCCTTAAAGCAACTTTCAGGCCCCACCTTAAGGACTCCAACTGGTTTACCCAGCTTACCTGGGTCCTTATAGGACTAAGGACCACTCTTAAAGATGCCCTGGATGTCTTGGCAGCTAAAATGGTATATAGTGACCCGTTGGTCATCCCTGCTAAATATCTTCCATCTGCAACCTCCTCCGACAATCTCCAGTGCTTAAGTCATGTTTTGGGAAAATGTACTCCATGCCGCATGACTTACAAGCCCTAAGCTAAGCAACACATACCGATAGATCTGCACTCAGTAATGCTCGTATTCCTGTGCAATGACTCTACCAAGCCATCGCTAACGCCATCTTACTCGAGCCCTTTCCTCAGGATCTGTTGTGCACCAAAGGCTTTCTGCATTAAAAATTTGAGGAAAAGAATACGGGGTCTCCATTACTTACCTAAAAACTGCATATCTCCGGCCAGATGACCCACCTGCAATATGCCTCTCAAGAGATGGCCACCCTATTTCACATGAATATAATTTCTAGAAGGGGAGCCATGTACCGCACGTTTCATACATGCTCGTACACCGTCAGTGCATTTACATTGAACATAATCTTAGTTTTACTCATATTCATTTTTAGTCCTACTTTTCTGTTTTCTCTATTTAAATCTTCTATCATCTTTTGTAATTCCTCCCATGATTCACTAAGCACAACTATATCATATGCAAATATTAAGTTTTTAAGGTATTCCGTAATAATATTAATTCCTACATTTTCCCAATCTATATACCTATAAACATCTTCTAGATATGCTGTAAGTGATTTAAGAGAAATGGGGTCTTACGGTCCAATTCCTTTTTCAGTCGGAATTTTCTCACTATCTTTATATATACCGTATATATATATATACATATATATATATATATATATATATATATATATATATATATATATATATATATATATATATAGATATATATATATATATATATATATATATATATATATATATATATATATATATATATATATAGATATATATATATATATATATATATATATATATATATATATATATATATATATATATATATATATATATATATATATATATATATATATATATATATATATATATATATATATACATACACGATATATATATATATATATATATATATATATATATATATATATATATATATATATATATATATATATATATACGATATATATATATATATATATATATATATATATATATATATATATATATATATATATATATATATATATATATATACACATATATATGAAATATAATTTTAGACAAATGTCATTTTCAAAAATTTTCCAAGAGACTAAAATTAAAGGTATCTTAGTATCTAAAATACATCTTACAATTTGCTTCTTGTATGACCAAGTTTGGATTTTGGATATGATTACTTTACAATAGTTCAAAGTGAGGTTCCAGTCGTCCAAATAGTTCTTTTCTATCTTGAGGTTTAATGAGACTTCGGAAAGCAAAGCTTTACTGAGGTGACGATGCATTAGGGCTTGAATAAAGCTACTCACGAAACATGTCAATCAACAATAAATATATTGAACATGATTATTATCTCTCTCTCTCTCTCTCTCTCTCTCTCTCTCTCTCTCTCTCTCTCTCTCTCTCTCCTGGTGAGAATCAGCGCCCGAGACCCTAGTCGTTGTGGTTGGGACAGCAAACAACTTTTAATCAATCAATCAATCCTCGTGCTAAACTAGCAGAAATGTCGTAGGCTGAGAGAGAGAGAGAGAGAGAGAGAGAGAGAGAGAGAGAGAGAGAGAGAGAGAGAGAGAGAGAGAGAGAGAGAGATGTGAATTTAGGAAACGTGAAAAGGTGATGAAGGTATTTCGCTTGTGGCAGTAGAAAAATCTGTTTGTAAAGAACAAGTTTAATAATATTTTTATTTATCAATATTAATTTCTAAAGGTTTTTTTTTTTTTTAATGGCCAGGCATACTTTAATTACAAATAATATTGCGACCAGAAATGATCATGGTAATTAAGAAAAATTATATTTAAGGTGTTCCCGGAATTGATATAACTTTTACAATGGATCTCGTGTAACTTGGAAAAACATGGTAAATAAAAATAGAATAAAAGAAATTTGAGTAATATTCTTATGAGTTTTTAAATATTGGAATTTAACTTCTTCACACGGATAATTCGTTCATTGGAAGATATAGACATTTACTATATTGATAACCTAAGTCAAAAAAATTTTCATGGTTATAAACGCAGCATATCGGAAGGTGAAAAAGAGTACCAAAATAAAAAAAAAAATGAAGAAAGGGTACAAGGTCAATTCACGGAGATAAATGTTTATTATACCACGTTTAACGAAAAGACAGATAAACAAAACGTAAAAGAACGTACTGTAAATATTGAACCCATTTTTATCAATGAAAAGAAAAATTTTAAAACAAAGCTTTAATAATCTTATCAAGAAATTGAATGTTGTAGATGTGCTATTGTTTACCAACGCATTCAAGACTACTTTAGCAGACAGGTCTTACGTGAGACTAAAATACGATTCTTATATTCTGCTTACATGAATAAGAAGAAAAATATAAAGGAAGAACAAGAAGAAATATCAAACCAAGATAAAAAAAATTAAGTATAACAAATAGAAAAAAATTATTGATACTGAATCGCAGATATCAAGCGATAATAATAATAATAATAATAATAATAATAATAATAATAATAATAATAATAATGATAATAATAATAATAATAATAATAATAATAATAATAATAATAATAATAATAAGAAGAAGAAGAAGAAGAAGAAGATTGATTGATTGATTTAAGGTTTTCATGCATCCTAGAAGAAGAAGAAGAAGAAGAAGAAGAAGAAAGATTCCCAATAACAATAGTAAAATTAATAGGATGCTGACAATTTTTCTTCTTACCTTTTTTTTTTCTTACTTTAAACGAACAGATGTGATTCGAATTCCTGTGAGGTGATTTTTTTATATCTGAAAAAAAATTATGAATTTGTTTTTCTAGTAAGGTGAAGTAATGTTTGGAAATCATAATTTCATGCATAATAGTTTCAACAGAAGCTGTATTTTTAACTCATAATTTCACCTAATTTTACGTTTCTATTAACAAGTTAGATTTCATTAACAAGACAAGTGGGTTAAATGATAATGCAATTAAAAGTAATGAAAAAATGTAAATCTACGAGAGAAAAACACAATTAGGACGGAGAAAATAATCAGACGAAACATAAAAGGAGATGAAAAATATGAAAAAAAAAAAAAATAGAGGTGAAATATAAAGAAATAACTTTGCTCTTGAAATATTACCTAGGAGCACGCCAAGGATTGATGAATTTGTAATCATTATAGCTATTAATTTTTGCCTCTATTTTTTATTTGGTTTTTTTATTACTGGCGACTAAAAGCTAATATGCAGTTTGTGATAATTATAACAGTAGAATAAACACAATGACAGTAATGATAATGAATGAGTGCATTTACTCGCATAATAATGGGTCTGGTTTCGGTTGCTACACTCGACGCTTTATTGTTTGTTTGTTTTGTTACCTACAGCAACTTCGTTGCGACGAAGGCTATTTTTTAAAAGGCGTTGTCTATCTGTGTGTTTGTGATTCGCATAACTCATAAATTATTTGACCAAATCTCAAAATTTGGTGGGATGATTGGCCATTATCAAAGGAAAATGTCATTAGATTTTGGGAGTGATTTGGTCAAAGGGTCATGGGCAAGAAAAAGTCAAAACGTCTTTTTGCTATATCGTGGTGAACTTTTATCCGATTTGCAGGAAAATGATACCAAAATGTACATAACTCAAAAGTCTATCTTGAAATATACAACATGATATTATAGACGAAGGTATGAGCTCTACTGATTGCCAGTTCTAGTTATCAGAGTTATTCTTCCTGTCGCTCTTGCCTGAGAGTAAGAGGCAATTGAGTGTTTTTAATGATGATAACAATACTTCTGCTTCTGCTCACTGTCCTTCATGATTTTCCAACTAGGGTTGCAGCTTAGCTAATAATAATAATAATAATAATAATAATAATAATAATAATAATAATAATAATAATAATAATAATAATAATAATAATAATAATAATAATAATAATAATACGTTAGTGTATTTACCATCACAATGATAATCTTTGTCTGTGCTGTTACGCTTTATCTTTCGTTATTACATCTGTTAATGTCTGTATAATTGCTGTTGTTGCTCGTGATTGATATGTTTGGGTTAGAAAAAGGTTTATTATTGTAGAATTACTCATATTCGTTACCATAACTTTTAGCATCATTGTAATGTTGTGATTTGTTCATCCTTTAGCCTCATATCCACGGTACTATTATTGATTTTGTTTGGTGTTGACTGATATCATTGTTGTTTTTCATTGCTTCCCAAATTGCCTTCTCCTGTTGTAACTGCTGTTGAAACAATTGCTAAGGTTTTATTTTCAAGAAATGTTTTAGCCGTTTTCGTTTAGAGTCAAGCTTTCAAAAGAAAAGTTAGTTTATCAAACGTTCCTTTGCTTTGACTTTTCTGTAGGATGGGCATCTTCCGCTAAAAACTAT
>NC_090744.1:81807609-81817609 GCF_036898095.1 Palaemon carinicauda | reverse complement strand
GTTTTCGAGGAAGTAATGAAAATTACATGGTAGAGCATTCTGAGCATTCCAATGCCATACAGGTATACTGGACCAGGGCTCGAAACCCAGCCGGTCAGATACTATAGTCTTTGAGTGATTTTGCCTGGGGCTCTGATCCTGAGTTCGTTAAGAGAATCCAGACTTTAATGTATCAATATATATGGCTTATCTGAAATGTGAAGAACACATTTAAATGTGCAAAATCTAACATGAATCAAATACCAAGTCACAAACCTACCAATTAGCTACGATGGTGAAAATGGGTTGTTATCAGTTCTAAGTACAAAATACCTGAATTCGAGGGGTATGTGTGTAGAAATTGTTTTATTGACTTTTATCTTTTTTTCGAGGCTAAGTGATATGGTCAATGTCATAGAGGATCCTTGACCAGGGTTTGAAACCTGGCCGGTCAAATACTATAGTCTTTGAGTGATTTCGCATGGGGCTCTGATACCGAGGTTGTTAAGAGAATCCAGACTTTAATGTATTATCATGTATGGCTTATTCGAATTATGAAAAACACGTTTAAATGTGCAAAATTTATCTTGAATCAAATGCCAAGTCATAAACCTACCAATTAGCCACGATGGGGAAGATGAGTTGATTTCAATTAAGTCCAAAAAAAAACTGAATTTGACAAGTATATGTACAGAAAAATGGTCATTGACTTTTATCTTTCTTCGTGGCTAAGTTGTATGGTCAATGTCATACAGGTATCCTGGACCAGGGTTCGAAACCTGGCCGGTCAGATACTATAGTCTTTGAGTGATTTCGCATGGGGCTCTGAGCTCAAGGTCATTAAGAGAATGAAGACTTTAATGTATCAATATATATGGGTTATTTGAAATTTGAAAAACACGTTTAAATGTGCAAAATTTATCATATATATATATATATATATATATATATATATATATATATATATATATATATATATATATATATATATATATATATATATATATATATATATATATATATATATATAAGTTCATAAGGGAAGAGATCTTATTAGAGAAGTCTATCATAGGTTTCTCATCTCATGACTAAAATCATTCCAAAATAGAATTATTTTAGTTTTATTCTCTGATTATTACATATAATTTTTAACACCTGACTTTCATCTGTTATTCATAATCCAGTTTTATTATTAATAAATAATAAATTGAACAGCAAAAGGAAAAAAAATAATTCAGTTGAAAGTTTTGTTTTCTTTAATAAAATAACTGGCAAATTTGAAGTATATTAATGGTTTTCATATAGATCTGTAAAGTAATTTGTTTTATTATGTTAATTATGAATCACCACAAAAATGGTTCTTTCATGGATGTTACAACCCTATATTTATGATAGTTTTATCACCACAAACTCTTTGTGTAACTATAAAGATGAGAAATTTATTATTTATATTTATTACCATCTTTTATGTATTTGTCTGGCTTTCTTAATATAACGTTAATCATTCTGATTAAAATCTGAAGGAATAGACAAAGCAATGGAAAGTTTGATGTACATGAGCCATTATCACGGCCTGTGATCTGTTATTTCTGTCATTTAATAAATCGGTTTTTTCATAATGATAATAAGAACACTCAGCTGGAATATATTCATATATATGTATATATATATATATATATATATATATATATATATATATATATATATATATATATATATATATATATATATATATATATATATATATATATATATATATATATATGTGTGTGTGTGTGTGTGTGTGTAAAAATATACAGTATATATATATGTGGGTGTGTTTGCGAATGTATATATATATATATATATATATATATATATATATATATATATATATATATATATATATATAAATATACACTATATATATATATATATATATATATATATATATATATATATATATATATATATATATATATATATATATTTATATATATATATATATATATATATATATATATATATATATATATATATATATATATATATATATATATATATGTGTGTGTGTGTGTGTGTGTGTGTGTGTGTGTGTTTGTGTGTGCGTGTGTGCGTGTCTGTGTGTGCAAAAGAACCACCGGGGAAATTAGAATAGGAAATATAAGATTAAGTCGTGACTAGTTTCATGAGACTTTTTCAGAGGATTGATTTATTGTACAAGGGTTCTTTACATTTCATATGGTACACTAAACGTACGAACATACATAAAGATTTATAGAACAATGAAGCACTTCCAAACTAGCTACCTGGGCAGTTCTTAGGGGTTTCCTGGGAGGAGTTCACCCCTCATTAGCCACGTTCCAGGAAGGGTCATTTCAGATGACAGGTAAAATTGTTTAGGCTTCCAATGCAATTTCTTCATATTGATGGGGGTAGTCTTATCCATACAAATACATACCCAAAATCATATAAATATATACAAACATAACTATACATATACACATATTTATAAATACATGCATAGACACTTACATACACATACACATGCAGGTATACATATACATAGGCATACATACATACCTACATGTATGCCAATACATATACATAGACTTATAGACTTACATATATACAATATGTTTGTACACATAATTAAAATGCATATACAGTTATGCACATATAACCCTGTAAACATGAACATTCAATCGCATACATATGAATACTTATCTCTAACATAACAATATACTGTGCCAAAGCAATTATGTATACTTTATGAAATAATTATACCTACCAGTGAATGCTGGCTTAGGTCTAAATATTAATTTCACATTGGCATTTATCATCTCCGGTACATTCAGCTCTACGTGAGTGGTTAAAGTTATTTGTATAGCTTACATATTTCTTTGCTAATAAATGCATTAAGTTTATACATTTCATGTCTAATATTCAAGTTTTTATCAAAAGTTTATTTTGTGAAACTGGACTCTATGATCTTTCTTTCCAATAAGTTATTTGACTGAACCGATTTCTTTATACATGCCCAATTAATTGTGTGATTTTCATCTCTAACCGGGGCAAAGAGTGCCTTATTATCTTGAGCATATCAGACACTTTTCTTATCTTGTTCAATTCTGTTTTCTCGGGCTTTACCAGTTTATCAATATATATTTTTTTCACATGAATTGCATGGAATACGATATACACAGCCCTTGGTAATGTCATGAGAATTCTTTATTAGGCCTGTTTTTATTGTATTGCTACTCTTAGATGCTACATTAACGTAAAAAAAAAATAACAGTTGGGAAGTATCTTTAAAAGAGTTACTATAAGGCTGTACAAGTAGGTTTTTTGCGTTATAGTTTTATATGTTATCATTACCGAAAAAGGTCTTTCTGCTGTTCTTTTTGCATAATCTAATACAATTTCAGAGTACTCTAGTTTCTCACCTATTGTTCTAATCTCATTATTTCATCATTAATATATTAAGGGCTGTAATCTCGTAATGCTCTTAAAAACATAGAACTAAATACGGATTTCTTAATTTTGTTTCTTTTAATTTGAATAATAATGGACATAGGCCTATGTGGAGATATTGATATTAGTCGGCTTTCTATATATACTAAACTTAAGTCTACATTTGTGTATATGACAGTCTAAAATAGCTAAGATAAAATTATTCTCCAGCTCCATGGAGAATAATTGTATCCTACCACGAGGACACTTACCCGGAAATCTCCAATTGGCTTTGAGACCAATGGGACAACCAAATAGAGTATGATACCCTCAAAACATACCTCCTGGAGTAGCACTCACCATCCCCAGCCACCTGTATAGCTAAAATTATTCAGCTCTTTTAACAACCGTTAGGGGACCAGTGTCACTCTCCTGTAACCTGCCATAGATGGCTCTCTACGGGAAGTTAACCTTTTAAGTGGTCTTTTGGTACAACACCTACCCAAATCTGTATGCGCCACCATCTGTGATGTCAGTACCTTGCCCCTGAAGGACCTGACGACCAAAGTCGATGGCCTTATGGACAGCCACTTCACCACCTTCAATACTTACGTCAACGTCTCAACTCCTGATGAAAAGGATAACCATTCAACTCTGGCCGAAGGACACAGATACCTGGCCCGTGACATGTTGGAGCAGCAACAAAACTGGCCACCACCCACATATGCCACCCCTTGCTCACACCCCATTTACTGATTCCCGTCACACGCAGTTATGCTACTACTACTCCAGATTCGATTCTCACAAGGCAAAAAATTGCTAGTGAGCTATATCGCTTGTGATGGTGTCCTCCCAGTCACTTACCTTTTCTTTTTACATGATGCAGGTATTAATGGGCAGTTTTTGGCAGACATTGGTGCTAGCCATTCCCTTCTACAAATATCACTCTCTATGACACGGCATAAACATTCTAAGACTACTTATGTGTGCCTGGTAGTTGCCAAAGGATCTAAGATCCCCATCCATGTGTACGAGATACTCGCACCATCGTTTGAGAGTGCCAAATATCATTGGAAGTTTCTGGTTGCCTACATATCATTGCCAATAATCGGTGCAGATTTTCTCGCCCATTTCCACCCCCAAGGTGATGTGGCACAGCAACTTTTAGTCAGTGCAGACTCATACTCGTCGACACTCATAGATACCTACTCCCACCTCTTCAGGTCATACCCTGAAGTCATCCAAGGAGAATTTCGCAAAATACCCAAGAATCCCGCCAAACTCAATATTTATCACAATATCAAGACATGTCCCCCAGTGTTTACCAGATTCAGGCATCAGGCTCCAAATTGTCTGTCTTCCGCTAAATGGACATTTGCTGAAATTAAAGACATGATCCTTTGCCAAAATTCCTCAAGCCCATGTTCATCACCCCTACATATCGTCATGAAAAAGAAGGGTTTCCTAGGCCTTTATGTAGATTACTGGCATCTGAACGTGCAGACCGAACCGGATCACTAACCTCTGCCCAACATCACCATCAATATCTCCTACTTAGGTAGTAGGTTGGTCAGGGCACCAGCCACCCATTGAGATACTACTGCAAGAGTTATTGGATCCTTTGATCAGCCACACAGCACTTCATTGGGCCCTATCTTTGATTATGGAATTAAAGGGCTGTTTGTGTGCAATTTTACAATATCTGAAAAACTTTAACACTTCCTGGTAAGAGGACAACAATGCTCTTCTAATGTCCTAATTTTATCACCAGAATTATTTTTTTTGTTCCTCTGTTTAAAATTAAACTGGCCAAATATTTCTAACATTTGCGTTCCTGTACAATGAAGAATGATGGTAACCCTTGTTTTCTTGGGTTTGAAAAAAGTCCCCTTTCCTATCATGTAGATGTCCACTTATTTCCTCTCTTTTTATAAGGTATCAGCAAGATTTTCATCCAAGGGGCTTAGTGGTGGGGGAAAACTAAAAAGAGATTCATCTATTTTCTCCAGAAAAGACGATCAGCGTTCGGTAACAATTGTCATTTTTCTTTGAATTCTTTGAATTGCCGCTGAGATCATGTTCATTCTCCATGGTGAAAGTATAATACTCCATAAACTGCGTGCTGTGCTTTATTCCTTTTCCTTTAGGATCTCTATATACGCTGACTAACTTATATACAGTTTATAGTTATAGTAGGCAAAATCTAAATATCGTATGAGTAATATTACAATAGATTGGTTTCTTACAGTAGAGTAGTTGGATTGTTTTTAGATGACAGTATGTACACAAACAACTAGAGTTAGTTACCATAATCACCCATGAACTCAAAAGACATTCCATAGACTATCATTGCCAATCCCTTTGGAATATAAACATTCAATTGCATTTATTTTGACCTTTGTAATGCTGGCGCCATTTTTCAGTGTCTCATGGATGGCCTCTCAGGGGACATCCCTTTGTGCATATGTTACGTGGATAACAAACTTGTGTTCTCTTTCTCAAAATAGAAACTCCTCCATTAAATATGCATTGTTCTTGACGACTTATAACAAACCAACAGTATAGTCCTGTATGATAAATATTCCTTTGGCACCAATGAATTATTGTTCTTCAAACACTACATCACTCCTAAAGGCCTCAAGCCCCTCCCTGAGAAGGTAACAGCTGTTCAGAGCTTCCCCACGGCCGCAAACATTAAAGCATCGCAAGAATTCTTGGTCACGTTAAACTATTTTCACCGGATCTTGTCAGCCATTGCCACCACACTTGCCCCACTCTATGGCTCCCTCAAGGGCAAGCCAATAAACATGAAGAGTGGTCTGCTTCAGGAAGCGGCCCTCTGAAACGCAAAGAATGCCCTATCTACTAATGCGGCTTTCACTTTTCCCATGCCATATGACCCTTTCCTTATCTACATCAATGCCAGTGATGCTGCTATTGGTGCAGTACTCGTATGATTGGCCTTCATCACTAGAAAACTATCCAAGGTGGAATACAGCTACTCAATCTTCAACAGCAAATTGCTGGTGGTGTATTTACCTTTCAGTCACTTTTGCCAGTGCATCATTCACACGGACCTTATGCCCTTGGTGGATGCCTTCAATTGACAGGCCGACACCTGGTCTGCCCCTCAACACTGACATCTCTCTCCCGTGGCTTAATACAACTGCACCCTTCAACACGTCTCTGGTAAAATTAATTGAGTTACCGAGGCCCTGTCAAGAAACACATTTACCGCCATTTAAAAGGGATTGGATTACAATGCCTTCGCAGAAGCACCGAGGATACAATCCAGAGTACCAAGACTGCAGGATATCCTGCAAATACCACAGTTCGGAAGAAGTTGCCCTCAACGACTCCATCACCACTCTCTTCTGTGACGCCAGTACTAGTAGGCCACGGTCGAGGATACTTCCCACCATGCACTGCCAGGTATATGATTTAATCCATGGCCTCTTACATCCCTCACACTGATTTCTGCACAGCTACTAAAGACGAAGTTCATTTGGCACAGCATTACTAAGGATGCTAAGGATTAGATCTACGCCTGTACTTCATGCAACACTTCCAATGTACATTGACACATAGATTCAGGAATTGTCACTGTTCTTCAACCTAAGCATAATTTTGACCACGCTCACGTCAATGTAGTAGGTCCCCTATCCACATCACAAGGATACTGATACCTGTTGACAGTCATTGACCCATTCACTAGTTAGCCTAAAGCTATCCCCGTGCAAACTGGACTATCTGCCTCATCTATATCCACCTTACTCTCAGTATAGATAGCAAGCTTTGGTATCCCTAAGCATATTAATTCTAACAGGGGTACCACATTCACCTCTAAATTCTTGACCTCATTAGTGATTCCTGAGTATTACCCTACATAAGACAACCGCCTGCTCCTCTGCAGCCAATGGAAGGGTTGGACGATTTTATCTCACCCTCAAAGCTACTATGACTCCAACTGTTTTACTTTGCTTCCCTGGGTTACCCTTGGATTAAGGACCATTCTTAAGAACGCCCTGGATGTCTCAATAGCTGAAATGGTGTATGGTAACCTGTTGTTGGTCCCTGCTGAATTTTTTCCTTCTGCAACTTCTTCCAACAATATCTAGTGCCTACGTTACAATGTGGAAAAATTTAGTCCCTGCCGTCAGATTGAATAGGCCTCAGCAGAACAACATGTACCTAAAGATTTAAACATTTACCCCAATGCATATCTTTGTGTGCAATGACACTTGCAAAAGATATTAGAAGATTTTGATGGAGAAAGTAAAAATGTAAGAATGAAAATTGATATAAGTAAAACTAAGATAATGTTTTATGTAACTGTAGAGAGACAACACATAGGAGTTATGGACGAAGCTTTAGAAATTGTTAATGAATATACATACTTAGTATAAAGAGTTGGTGTTACCCAAGAACACAAGACTGAAATTAAAAGAAGATTTAGAGTGGGAAGGAGAGCTTTTGGAAAACAAAAGGAGATTATGAAAAATAGAGTAACTCTCTAAAAAGAAAATTATTTCATCAGAAGGTCCTACCATCTTTAACTTGTGTATCAGAAACTTGGAACCTTTCTGAAGGCTTCAAAAATAAGCTAGCTACAACATAGAGAGCTATGGAAAGAATAATGATAGCAACAATACTAAGATATATAAGAAGAGCAACTTGAATATGAGAGTAAACTAAAATAGATTGACTGATTGATATAAAGTTTTCAGGCATAACTAAAGTAGAGGATACTTTATGAACATGTAAGGGAAGAAATGGTCATGGACAGGACATGTAATAGGAATGGCTGATAATAGATGGACATTAAGAATACCATAATGGGTCCCTAGAAACTGCTATATTAAGCCTGAGTTAATACCTAGGCCTCTCTTGCCCATCTGAAACCAAGAAAGGGGGAGAAGCGCCGACCTATCAGAAGATGCCGATAGGCATCTGTAAGATCTATGGAGATAGTGTAGGCACCCTGGGGTAGTAGGATCCATATTTGTGAGATAGTAAGCATTTGGAACATGTTCAGAAAGAATTTGTTTAGTGAGAGCAAGTCCAGAATAGTTTTAAGAGTGTTTAAATCTTTCTTTGGCACGCGGAATAGTAGCCCTTGAAAGTTTGTGGATTTTTCTGCAATGAATGACTCCCTTCCGGAAAAGATCCTGTACATATTCCTCCTAAAATGGGGTTGTGGGTTGGAAGAACCTCATAAACTAGGATGGTTTTTATCTCTATTTCCAGACTAGTCCTTTTGGGACTATACTGTGAGGCCAGGGATCAAACTTACATCCATCCCTGAGCAGGTGAAGTCGTCCTCCTACCGGTAGCTCCTCATTGTGGTTGTGAAGGACCTGCATCTTTTACCGCCTTGCCTCTACTTCCTCGGCCTCTAGACTAACCACCCTTTCCAGACCTTCCCCTGCCACTGGTGCTCTTCTTTTGAGCTCTGACAGGGTGAAATGTAGTGGTGGCTCTCTCATGTACCGGGTTGAAGGCTGGAAATTGTTATGCAAATTGCTGGGGGACTGTGTACACAGTCTGAGGGATGGCAGCAACAGAGGCTGTCATGGCAGGAAATAATTTCCTTCCCTTAAAGTGTCCTCTGGCCTTCTCACCCTTGGGTTGAGGTCCTTCATCAGTGTAAATTTCCTTTTAGAGCATATACCTCACTTCTCTGTAAGGCTCATATTCTCTTGAGCTGCTTTGTCTATGACTTCCTTAACGAATTTCTTGTGAAAGAGGTCTTTCCCCCAGATATTGGAGTCTATCAGGTTCTAGTTTCATGCCTGATAATAGCAGCGGCTAGGACGTACTCTCTACATGCTCTTCTGGCTTGAAAGAAAGCATGGAGATTTCTATGAAACATGGATACGCGAATCTTTGACAGGAATGGGAAGAGATAAGACATGGAATTGTTTCCAACGAGCATCTCTAGATTGAGCCAGAAGGACAAAATGGCATATAGCCTCTCTTTAACCTACAATTCTTCCCTTAAAAGGGACTCGGGAGTTCTTGGCAGTCTCTCATTAAACTGCTTACCTCCGATGTCTTTATCTAGTTTTCCAACAGTAAAAGTAGCCTATGTTGTACATCTTCCTGCCTCTCCAAATCACAAGGAAGGGCTAGGGAGACAGGTTTGCACTCCTCTAGCACTGGCAATGGTCTACCCTCTACTAATGTTTTCTTTACAGCCTCTAAGCTTTTGGAGGCAAAAGGAAAGACAGTATCCTCTGGCTACAAAGGTGGCCTGCTTTCTGCCGAAAGCAAAAAGTTGGGTATTAGTGAATTCGGCAGTCTTTAGCTCCTTCACCAAAAGATGCCAAGTCTTACTGTGGTCCAAGATGATCGTTTCCTTAGGGATCATATCATCCCTAATGGACGCTTTCGAGTTAAGCTTTACATAGCAGTAAAGATAACTATCAATTGATGAGAAGAATTCTAAGTCAAAGACTTGCTAGGAACCGAAACCTCTCCGATATGGAGCTACCCTTCACTTGAGGCCATATACCCAGCATAATGCTAAGGGTTCTTAACTGTGCATTCAAATAGGATCGAAGCTGGGGGAGCATTGGAAGTAGGTTCC
>NC_090744.1:81772609-81800109 GCF_036898095.1 Palaemon carinicauda | reverse complement strand
ACAAATTGAATTTGATTAACAAGACAAGAGATTTTAATGAAAAATAAATAAGGAAATAATAGAAAATAAAAAGATAAGGCTACAAGGGAGAAAGACAACAAGGACAGAATAATGAATGAGACGAAACAAAATGAGAGGTAAAAAGCATGAAAATGTACACGTAAAATGAAAATATAAAATTATACACCAAAAACTCTACTAAGGAGTACACAAAGGAATGATGGATTTATCATCATTATTGCACTTCATATTTGCCTCTATTGCTTTTATGTTATTACCTGTAATTAAAAGCTATTATTGTGAAATCATAATTTAATGAATAATAGCTGTAACAGGAGTTGTGTTAAATCATAATTCCCCTATATTTCATATTTCCATTAACAAGTTGAATTTGATTAACAAGACAAGAGATTTTAATGAAAAATAAATAAAAAAAATAATGGAAAATATGAAGGTAAGGCTTCAGGGGAGACATTTCTCAAGTATCCTTAGTTCTGCTGTTGATCTTGTTTGATGTTTTATCATATCATTGTTGTTTTACATTGCTCGCCAATTTGCTTCACCTGTTGTGGCTATTGTTTTAACCATTAGTAAGGTTATAGTTGTAATGGATGTTTCAAATGTTTTTCTTTATAGTAAAAATTTTGGAGGAAACATTACTTCATGAAACATTCCTTTACTTTAACTCCTCCTGGAGGATGGGTGATAACACACAGATGGACATCATTCACTAAAAAATACATTTATCAATATGAAGATCTGATTATGAATTACATTCCCGATATCTAAAATAAGGGCGTGAGACTTGCCCTCTTATCCCAAAAGAATTGCAAAAATAACAATACAAAGTAATTCTGGAGAACAAATAACAAAAAAAAAAAAAAAAAAAAAAAAAATATCCCATACATATTGCATATGGAAAGTAAAGTAAATTTCATCTCATGAATATATGATTACTTATTTTTGACTACCTTCAAAATTATATGATGTATAGATATAGAATAAATAAGCACAGCTATTATACAAAAAAAAAAAAATTAAACAAGATTGAATAAAGGGTGATCTGTCAAATGAATATACTTTAACCTTATATTTATCTAAAATAAATTATGATAATGGAGACTAGAACTCAGTTGTAAAGTTAATCTAATCTAAGATTTACTACTTAAATGTAATTACGAAAACTGTCAGTGGTTAAGCATGATAGGGAATTCAAATTTGTGAATATATGACGAGAAAAAAATAATGAATAATTTAGATATATTTCAAAAGCTAATATTATCCCTTGAAATTTAAAACCCAATGGACTCTAAAACTTTAAAACCGACAATCCTCGGTACTGAAAACTTTCAAAAATTAAATAGCAAATTTAAATCAGCTATTTCACTGTAAATTTCTCTTGCCCGAAATAAGAAACTGATCAGCTGTAAGAGGAGATGCGAAGACTGAGCATAATAAAACTCTCATTCTTAGCATCACGAGACCCGGCAAAGTACCAGCTTAAGTAATGAATTTTTTTCTAAAGGAAGAGACGAATTTACCACTAACTCTTTGTCTCAAGAGATAAAGTATCAGAAGCTTGGTCCAGAAATTATAAGTTGGTTGACTTAAAATTTATAAAGGGGTATATTTTGACAACTGCTAACGTGGCAGATAACGTTATTGTTTATGACGTCATCAGGGTGTGTGATTTATTTAGCCTAGAATCTTTATGGTGACTATACTTATTTCTATGGCTGAGCAAATTTAGAATAAAAATCTCTTCGTGGCTCAATATTTGAGACCAAGAAAGTCACGCTTATTCTTATCAAAACTATAACGCATACAATGTGTGTGTGTGTGTGTGTGTGTGTGTGTGTGTGTGTGTGTGTCTGTATGTATGTGCATTCATTTATCCTTTTCTTTTTCTGTTTTAAATGACAATGGACCCTTCCCCCTTACTGAATTTTGTGTCGAAGATATCTCTTTCAGTGAGCACATATTCATTTCCAATTTTATTCACAAATAATAAAACAATCACCATTTTATCTCGATTTTATAAGAAGGTTCATATCCTTCAAAATCAAACACACAAAGAATCCTTGCAAAATTCAGTTCGTGTTTGCCGTAAAAGGGTAAAATCCTTAACATTGCAAGTAAGGTGTATATCTTAAAACAATTTAATGAACAAGTGCAAAGAATTTTTAAAACTAAGTTTTTCGTATTTGAAGATTTAGCTGATACATATTTCCACTAATTCGTGTCCTCATACGTTCGTTATAACCCAACATGAATGAGGAAACTCATTTCCAAAAATGAAATAATCTAGCGATGTGAAAATGGTAACGACACAGACTTGTGTCATTCATTTGCACGGTAGAGAAGAGATCCTTTCATTGAAGACTGCTAAAGGATCTCTCTCTCTCTCTCTCTCTCTCTCTCTCTCTCTCTCTCTCTCTCTCTCTCTCTCTCTCTCTCTCTCTCTCTCTCTCTCTCTCTCTCTCATATAAGTATTCGTTTTATATAAGGTTATAATTATGGTTCAATCAATCATGATGTTTTTCTTCTAGGATGTTCCTCTTAAAAAATAAAAAATAAACACTATTTTTTTTTCTAAAGTTCACCCAGAAAAATCTAATAGATTTAAAAAAAATTTCGGAGACAAATATCGCAAATATAAATGGTTGTTCCAGGATATATATACAATATCTTGTTTTGTATGTTCAACAAATATACCAGTAACAGTTTACCACTCGACAGCGGTGCAAATCTACATATATATATATATATATATATATATATATATATATATATATATATATATATATATATATATATATATATATATATATATATATATATATATATGTATATATATATATATATATATGTATATATATATATATATATATATATATATATATATATATATATATATATATATATATATATATATATATATATATATATATATATATATATATTCCTACAATAAAATGACTAAATTACTAATCATTACTGAGCAATTTTGAAACATGATGCAACGGCGATGACTGCGTGCGGGCCACACATAATAAAAGGCACGCAATTCCAATGAAAAACAGGGAGGAGATGCGAAATTCTCCAACACCAAGAAAAGAGTACTCGATTTAGTCGATGAGCAAGAAACAATGCTTATCCATGATCTCGAAAAACTCAAGAAGCTAAGAAAACAGGCATAAAAACTACAACCAACTGCCAAAGATATCCAACTATTTTTTTTTAATTCATGGATTTTTGCTTCGAGTAGGAAAAAGTTCGAATTACAGATGAGAAGACATTACAATAGATGAAACTTAGGTGCCAGTCGTCCAAATAGTTCTTTTCTATCTTGAGATGTAATTAAGCTTTGGCAAGCGAAGCATAACTGAGGAGACGAGACATAAGGACTTCAATAAGCCCGTTTCTGAAACATGTGAATCAGCAACTAAAACCACCAGAACTTATTTCAAACGATATAAAGAGTGAATGTACCAATAACATAACCACACCTCAAAAAATTTTGAGCACAACTAATCTCTCTCTCTCTCTCTCTCTCTCTCTCTCTCTCTCTCTCTCTCTCTCTCTCTCTCTCTCTCTCTCTCCTGGGAGAGTCAGTGCTAGAGACCGTAGTGGTTATGGTTGGGGCAGCAAACAACTTTTAATCATTCAATCAATCTTCGTGCTTGAATCAGAGAAACGTCGTGTGTTGAGAGAGAGAGAGAGAGAGAGAGAGAGAGAGAGAGAGAGAGAGAGAGAGAGAGAGAGAGAGAGAGTGTTATCTGAATTTTTGAATCATGAAAAAAGTGAAGGTAATTCGCCATATGATATCTGTTTACTTTTACGAGGATATTTGTAATTATGTTTGATAACCTTCAAAATGATCAAACATGAGTAACTGTATTTAAGATTGTGGCAGCGGAAGCTTTTCTAACTCTTTGTAGATAAGAAATTTAATAATATTTTCAGTTATCAGTAATAATTTCCAATGAGTTTTTTGAGTGATCATACACACAGAGAATAATTATGGATAGGTATTAATGAGTTCGTCAAGGAAAAATTACTTTTCTTGTAAAATTTATATTTAGAATTTTTAATACATATGTGGCATAATTTCGATACATTTTAGTTATTTATGAAATATATATATCTTTAAGAACAAAAAATGGCGAATCAAGACAAAATACAAGAAATTTAATAATTATTCCTATGAATTTTTCAATATTCTAATCTCATTTGTTTACAAGTATTGTTTGTACATCTGCAGGCATATGCATTTAATATATTGATAATCTAAGTCAAAATAAATTTTCGTAGTTATAAAAGTAGAAAAGCGGAAGCGAAAGAAGAATACCAAAGCATCACAATTGAAGAAGAGATACGGGTCAGCTAAAATAGAAAAAAGTTTTATTATGCAACAATCAACCATAAAAAGATTATAGAAAAGGTTAAAGAGCGTAAATATTGTACCTACGTTTAACAATGAAAAGAAGAAAGGATAAAACCCAGCTTTGAAAAGCTTATCAAGAAATTGAACAGTGTGGGTGTGTTATGCAATTATTTACCAACGCATTCTCGAGGAATTTCTTCAATGAGATTTATGGCAAAGACCTGTAACCCTGAGACAGGTCATGCAGAAACTAGAATACGATTCTTACATTCTACTAACAAAACTAAGAAGAATATAAAAACTAAGAACAGAAATATTGAAACAAGATAAACATTGAATTGTAAAAATTATAGATAATGAATTATACATGCCAAACGATGAGAAGAAGAAGAAGAAGAAGAAGAAGAAGAAGAAGAAGAAGAAGAAGAAGAAGAAGAAGAAGAAGAAGAAGAAGAAGAAAAAGATAATTTTTCTTTCTATCATTATTAGCAGAAACAGGAATATGGCCAGTTGCAAATAAAATATAGTATAAAAAGGGATGCTATATCATAACATCAGATGACAATCGGCTAGTTAAGGAGGTAGTGGAAGATCAAATAAGGGAACCATGTAGGGAATGTTAGGGAAAAGGTATCATAGAAATATGCAATAAATATAATATTAAAATTGAAGTAAGAAAGTATAAAAAGAAAAAACTCAAAAAAAAGTAAAGTGGCAAATGAAATTAAAAGAAAAATAGAAGAAAAGAAAGAAGAGATGACCAAACTGAGATTTTTGAAAAGTAATGTTAGAAGAGATTACATAGAAGAACTGAACACTAAGGAGGTCGTATTAGCTATGAAAACAAGGTTAGATATGCTAGAATTTAAAGAAAATTATCGAAACAGGAATGATAATGATAGGCTTTGTGTGTTGTGTAGGAAGGCAGAGGATACTACTGAACATATTTTTAACTGTAATGAGTTAAGGAAATCTAGATATAATAACATAGAAATGGATCTCTCTCTCTCTCTCTCTCTCTCTCTCTCTCTCTCTCTCTCTCTCTCTCTCTCTCTCTCTCTCTCTCTCTCATTGATGTTCGAAATGCCCTCAACCCCTCGGGCTGTTAATTACTAATGTATAATGTTACTCGTCTTTGTAAATGATTTAATTCATACCTCATCTCTCTATTTGAATGTTCTTATTAGGTGTATTGATTCCTGATAGTTTATCATAAACATATCTACAAAATACCTTTTAATATCTCTCTCTCTCTCTCTCTCTCTCTCTCTCTCTCTCTCTCTCTCTCTCTCTCTCTCTCTCTCTCTCTCCATTGATGTTCGAAATGCCCTCAACCCCCTCGGGATGTTAATTACTGATGTATAATGTTACTCGTCTTTGTAAATGATTTAATTCATCCCTCTTCTCTCTATTTGAATGTCCTCTATTAGGTGTATTGATTCTTGATAGTTTATTATAACCATACCTACAAAATACCTTTTAATCTCTCTCTCTCTCTCTCTCTCTCTCTCTCTCTCTCTCTCTCTCTCTCTCTCTCTCTCTCTAAAGTAATGAAGAAGCATTTAAAGAGGGAATCATGCAATTTCCGGTGCAATGGTCGTTCCAATGACTTTTTGCAGCTTCGAAAGTGGTGATAAAGATCTAAAACTTCTGGAAGCAACGACTCGAGAAGACGACGGTCCTTAGATCTCTTACAAAGCGTCCCAGATAAGTCTTCAGTCCGTTGGTCATACAGAAGGTCCTCAACTTACAAACTCAACTGGTTCCAAGAAGCTGTTTGTATGTAATTGTTTGTGAGTGGACTTTTGTTAAATTTTGGCCTAGAGTAGACCTAATCTGGGATTTTCAGCTACAGAAGACAACAAAAAGTCGGGTTTCATATGAAATAGATATCAGTTTATTACAAAGGTTATTATGCTTACTGTATTAAATTATATAATATTGTTTTATTACATTATCTCTTTATCATGTTTTTGTTATATTCCGTTGAATTTGTGTTTGTATTTACGAGTGTTTGTAAATCGAATGTTTGTAATTTTAGGACCTTCTGTACAATTACTCGAACTGTAAATTGGCTGTAAAAAATTTATCTTGACGATTTCTTTTCATTCATTTTTTTTTATCTTTATTCATCTCGTACGTGATTTGTAAGAAGCTATAGAGATGTAGATATTGATAGTGAACACCAGCTCCTCGTTGCCCAACTGAAATTGAAACTGAAAGCACCCAACAGAAATGTAGATAGAATACCTAGGTTTGATACAATTAAGCTTCTAGAATATGAGCACAGAGAAACCTTTGCAACTGAATGTAAGAATCAATTTGCAGTCTTAGAAACTTTAAGAAACGATGAGCGGATTAAATAACGAAGAATAGTGTAATATTAAGAACATATATCAGTTAGTTGGTAGAGAAGTTTTGGGACTAAGTTAAAAGGAGAAAGCCATGGATATCAAAAGATACTTGGGATACCATAAAAAGGAGACAAAGAGAGTTATGACAATTGCCAAGTAGATCATGATAAGTATCCTAGTATTGATAGTGAAGTTAAAATAAAAGTCGGAATGACTGGAGAGAATATTTAGACATGAGAGGAGATGAGGCTGGCAAAGCTATGAATTGAAGTAGTGGCTATGGTATAAGAATTACTCACAGGATTATTAATGATATCTTTACGGGGGGGTGGGGGATGGGGGGGCGAAGAGAGATGAAGATAAAGAAAGGCAACGTTGGATGGAGCACTTAGGCGAGGTTATGAATAGTAGATATAAATGGAAAAATTAAATCAATATACCTGAAGCCGATGAAGACCTAGATGTGCCCATGAAGGAATTCAGTGTGTTTGAAATCGAAGCTATCATTTAAAAAACTCAGAGGGAAGGCCTTGGGATACGATGGTTTAACTACTGAGATAATGTTGACCGAGAATAAAATGACTCCTAGAATACTTACAAGATAATTTTGTAGAATGTGGTGTAAAGAGAAAGACCCGATGAATGGGAGATAGGAGTTTTGGTGATATAGCAAAAAAAGGAGATCTGGCTGTTTGCAATAATTATAGAGGCATCACACTGACCTCAGTTGTCATGAAAATGTATAGTATGCTTATTCTAAAAGAGACTACAGAGAAAGAATTGATGATAAGATGAGAAATGAACAATCAGGGTTTAGAAAAGGTAGAGGTTTTACTGACCACATTTCTTATTTTAAGACACGTTGTACATCAATGTGAAGCATATAGAAATCCAATTTAGATGGCATTTGTGGAATCTGAAAAGCCTTTGACAGTGTGCACCGGTCAATTTTATGGAGAGTCTTGCGTTATTATGAAGCTCCTTGTTGGGAATTCTGTTTAATTAATGTTGTTCCTTTTGTTGTTGCTACAGTATTTGGTTATCAAATCATATATTCCATTGTTTATTGATTTTCTTTCTGGGTAAACCTGTGTTACCCAGTGATAACTTATGCATTATTATTATTATAAATAATGGTAGTTTACGCTTGAAGGGAAACCCAGCATATTGTATATTTTCGTTTTGACGGTAAATCCTTTGAAGCGTGAACTACTAAACAACCCTTTCGGAACTATCTGCTGGTGGTCTTGTTTTTTCCAGTAATACGAATTCTAAAGGAAACATCGCCAGCAGAGAGAGAGGGTTGAAAGAAGGTTTTCGTACTGGACGGACGGCTGGATATTACAGGTGTTATTATATCCAGAATTGGTCGAAGTCATATAATGGAGGAGTAACAGATACTCGCTTTTCTCCGCCATCCTGCACAAGACGAGACCAGCCAAAAGCGTCGTAACATCAGCACATCATCTTCGCCAAATTTCCGAGGAATTGACTTGATAAGGTACGTCATTACGAAAGATATGCTGACTTCTAAAGTGATTCCTTGTCAATTTGTTTATCGTGGATAAATATTCCCTTGCTCGATTCCCAATTAATAAACCCTGTGGATTTGATATTTAAACTATTCATAATTTATCACTGCTGTAACTTTGCGTGTTACCATATGAAAGTTTTTTTTTGGATTAGAGGCAGTTTTTACTTAATTAGCCAATGTTATGTTATGTTTACTTTACGCCGAAGTTTTCGGATCATTGGGCCCAAGGCCCATCGATAACAAAATGTTATTTATTAATAATTTTAAGTTGTAAATGTATTCAATAACTCTTACCCAGATAATAAGTAAGCATGCAATTAGTATTGTTAATATAAGCAAGCAAGCAGTGAGTGTTAATATACATTTGTTAATACAATAATCTATATAAACAAAGATTGGCATCTACAGTGTATTCCTGTTTGATAGCTACCCACTCTGCTCTCTCTCTCTCTCTCTCTCTCTCTCTCTCTCTCTCTCTCTCTCTCTCTCTCTCTCTCTCTCTCTCTCTCTCTCTCTCTATATATATATATATATATATATATATACACATATTTATATATAAATGTGTAAATGTTTATATATATATACATATATGTATATGTATATATATATAGATATATGTATATATATATATATATATATATATATATATATATATATATATATATATATCTATATATCTATATATCTATATATATATATATATATATATATATATATATATATATATATATATATATATATATATATATATATATATATATACACATATTTATATATAAATGTGTAAATGTTTATATATATATACATATATGTATATATATATAGATATATGCATATATATATATATATATATATATATATATATATATATATATATATATATATATATATATATATATATATATATATTATAGTATGCATAAATAAATATGTATGAATATAAAGTATGTACTTATCTCTCTCTCTCTCTCTCTCTCTCTCTCGCTCTCTCTCTCTCTCTCTCTCTCTCTCTCCTCTCTCTCTCTCTCTCTCTCTCTCCTCCTTAACTGGTGTGCACACTTATACAGGAATGGGAATTCCCAGGTGATTTAAGTGTTGCCATCATTGATGAAAAAATATTATTGATTAATAATTTTAAATTTTAAATGAGATTAATAACTCTTTCCTTAAATTTTCAGGTAATGCAGCATGCGTAATGAAGATATCATCTGTGTTGATAGAAAATCAACCTCCTGGCAAGATGTCGTCTGTTTCAAAGCCTGTGTCTGATGCAAATTTATGCAAGCCTTCACAGACTGTGAGTGGTACTGGTCCTGGTAACCTTAGTAAATCTACTGTCCACTTAATAGAGGTCAATAGAAAACTTCAGCAACTGGTAGATAGGTTAACTCAAGAAAATACTGTTCTGCTTAATGATAAAAAAAACTGGGAAAAAGAGAAAAAAATATTAGAAGGTCAGATTAAAACTTCATACCAAAAGGGTGTGTCTGATACACAGACCAGACTAGAGAATTTTTTTACAGATAAACAAATTGATGCAATGTTAGGTAGAAAACAAATAGGAAACTATGCTGATGGTGATATTGCTGAAGCCCTGGTACTGCACAGTCTTAGTCCAAAAACATACAAATATCTAAGACAAAAAAAAAATCTTCTTCTCCCATCTGTTAGTACACTTAACCGCCGCGTGTCTAAACTAGATATTGAACCTGGTGTGCTATTGCCAGTGATTCAACTTTTGAGACAAAAAACTGAAAAAAATGTCAAATTTTGAGAGCCTTTGTGTACTGTCATTTGATGAGACAAGTGTTGCATCTGACTGGACATATGAGAAATAATACACGAGCCCAAAAAGAAACTTCAATGTGCTATGTTAAGGGGATTGACAACCCCTTGGAAGCAGTTAGTTTATTACGACTTTGACACTGACATGACTAAAGATATACTGAATGACATAATTATTAAAGTAGAACAGGATGGATTGATTGTGGTTGCTATGGTGTCTGACATGGGATCGACAAATCTTAAGCTGTGGAAAACACTTGGTGTAAACATTGAAAATCAAAGCTTTACAAATCCAGCATCTAATGACAGGGAAATTTTTGTATTTGCAGATGCACCTCATCTAATCAAACTAATCAGAAATAATCTGTTAGATTCAGGTTTCAAATTAGATGGAAGCAAAGGATGCAAATATGTGACAAATTCAAGCATACGAGAGATAGTGAAGAGAAGTGGTTAAGACTTAAAGACATCATTCAAATTAAATGATAACCATATTGATGTAGAAAGCCCCAGAAGAATGAATGTTCGTCTTGCTGCACAACTGTTATCTGAAACAACAGGCAAATCTATACAGTTTTTTGGTGAGCAAGGACTATTAACAAGTAAGGATTGGGATACCACTAGTCAATTCATATTGCTAGCAGATAGGTGGTTTGATCTTTTTAATTCAAGGGTATTCACAGATTCATATAAATCCTCAAGAAATGCGTATGGGGCAAATTTGGCAACACAAAATCAGGTTTTGGAACAAATGATTGAGACTGCACAAGAAATGAGAGTTTATGGGAAGAATTTTCTATATCAATTTCAGAAAGGGCTAATACTTTCTTCAAAATCTCTCTCTAAGCTGTACCGAATGTTAAATGACAAATATAATGTAACCTACTTGCTGACCTACAGATTAAACCAAGATTGTTTAGAGCATTTTTTTCTGCTGCCTTAGACAAATGAATGGAAATTATGACCACCCATCCCCTGTGCAAATAAAGTACAGAATAAAACAAATTTCTTCTTGGAAAGGAAATTGCCTTGATGGGATCTCGGTATAACACTGAACAAGAATGCAATGATACCAATATCTCAGATGTAGCACTTGCTAAAATAGATACCACTGCTCCTAACATTAGCACACAAAATTTAGAGGAAGAACTATGCTTATCTGCAATGATTTTTGCAGCTGGTGATGATGAGCTGCAATGTGATGAACCTCCTTCATTTGATGTACAAGGTATGACTTTTGAGGAGGCCATGGAAACCGAGGCACTTAGGTATGTTGGCGGTTTCTTGGTAAAAAAAATTTCCTCAATATGACTTCCTAGGATCCAGTATTACAAAGGATGACAATACTTGGCTTTCAGCCATAAGCAGAATTGAAGGGAAACTAAAAACACCAAACCAGGATTTTTTTAAGCAGTTACAGACTATGGAAATGTTGTTTAACTGTTACCATGGGGAGACCTCACTAAAAGGTGAAAAAAATGCTTTAAAAAAATTGACAAAGTGCATGGTAAATTTTGTTTCTTTACCTGAGGATGTTATTGCTTATTTCATAAAGTGCAGAATATTCTTCAGAATGAGAATTCTGAACAGAAAAATATCAGAAAAGAAAAATATCAGAAAAAAAAATGTCAAAATTAATAACAAAGAATTTTCCAGTGCAGAGAAAATGTACAGAAAGAAATAATCAAAATGTACATATAGAAGAAGAAAATAATAAACCACAAGTGCATAAGTAAAAACCAAACTAACAAGAAAAAAATAATTATAAATTTTGTTAAGTGTAAAAAAGAAAATTAATTGTAGGAGTAAGCTTTAATAGATTAAACCATGTAATGTACAGTTGTGTGTAATATGCAATATTATGAAATAAATTAGATCACAAATTTTTGTTCGTCTGGTCAATTTTGCACCTTAGCACATTTTTTTTTCTTAAATTTCCAAATATGATTATTGAGAGGTCACCATTGTATAATTACAAATCGCCTCCATCATATATGATAACGGTAATAATTAATAATAATAATAATACTAAAAATAATGATAACCATAATAATAAAAACAATATAATAATAATATAAGGAGTATAATTATAATAATAGTAATAATGGTATCAAGAGTCAAAGAATAATAATAATCATAGCAATTTATTATTATTATTATTATTATTATTATTATTATTATTATTATTATTATTATTATTATTATCATTATTATTATTATTATTATTATCATTATTATCATTATTATTGTAATATCCCTGATATTATTATTGTTATTGTTGTTGGTGGTGGTGGCTGTTGTTATTATTATTATTATTATATTTATTTTATATTAATATCAAAAGTATAATAATAATAATAATAATAATAATAATAATAATAATAATAATGATAATAATAATAATAATAATAACAGCATAATTAAATGAGATTATGGACAAGCAGTCAGAGAGAGACAGAGGAGAGAAAGAAAATGTGAGAAAGAGGACACGTGCTCTTCTTTAGATTGCCCGGAGCTTCTTTCCGGACAGGGGCTTTCGATTGCCTTGGGGGATTTTTGACGGTGCGTCTAGTTACGTGACTCAGGTGTCGAACCTGCTGACGTCACAACAATAACGGCTATCCGAGCGAAAGCTGCGCGTGGGTCGACCTGTTTATTCTATGGGCCTTGATTGGGCCTTTTGTGGTTAGGTGGTTGCCACGTTAAATTGGAGGCAGAATATGTAGGCTATATATTTTTCATTGCTCAGAATTCATTTTAATTGTAAAGTTAACTACTGAGTTAGGGACTTGAGTGAAATAGCAGAGCTTGCGCTTTTACCTCAAAAATCTTTTTTCATTTTACTACAGTTATTGAATTGAGTGATTTAGCAGAACTTGCCTTTACCTTTTGAAAATAGTATTTCGTTTATGTCCTCAGGGTTTCTTGAAAAACGAGGAGGGTAGGAGAAGGAAGACAGCATACCTGTAGTTACTTCTGACACAGGAAAATCCTTCTCTACGTCAACAAGCCCACCAGCAACCAGTTCTAAATTTAACTTCACATGGAAGTTCAACCTTTCATTAAAGTGAACATTTTTAATGGACTTGTTTTATTCCTTCCATCGTACAATTTTCAAGATGGCGCCCAACGTGAGGCTCGAGTAAGAAATTTGGTTGCTGGTTGGTCTCGTTGAGTGTAGGATTGGCGGAGAGAATGACGAAAGTACGAGAATTTTCGAATTTATCAGTGTTGAAATTTTGTCTATAATTTAAGTTGTCCTTGAATTTTACCTAGTTCAAAATTTTGGTTTTGGTATTGTCATGAAACTGTCAATTCTAGGACATTCTTATGTTAGAGATTTGGAGCTTAGGGTTAATAGCTCAACAATTGTGATTGAACATACATCTTTTGATGTTCAGTTTTTTGGTTTTCCTGGTACCACATTTAATTATTTTTTGAATAATCTAGCTCTCCTAGAAGATGTTTTCACGTATAACCCCGATTATTTGTTGGTAATTTTAGGAGGTAATGATTTGAAGTCTCGTGTAGATTTGTCAGTGGTAAAGAATAATTGCAAAGAATTTTACAAGATTCTGAGATCCAGGTTACCAAGATCTTGTATAATTGCATCTCAAATTGAAATCCGATTTTATGAAAGGAGAAATCGGTTTGATAGCCCATGCGTGGAAGAATTCAAGTTAATGAGGCGTTATCTCAATAAATTTACTAACAAGTTGAGTTTCAAGAATTACTTGTTCAGAGTAGAGGGTCCAGGTAGATTAGATAATAGAAGGTTATACAGGGACGCCGCACATTTAAACTCTGTTGGGTTAGATCTGCTCTATAGATTGATTTGTGATTGTCTGAAATATTGTTTTAATAGCAATCGGCAAAGATGTCAGAATTATCGCTTTTGATAAATTCTCGGAAATACATCCGCAGTCAAGTGACTAAGAATGTCAATCAAATTGAAGATTGTAAATTGGGTTCAGAAGTTGAACGGCGATCACTTATCTCTAAATTTCATGGATTTGCTGAAGAGCTGAAGGTTTATAATTCTAAAATAGCTAAGTTATTATGGGCAGAAGAGGAAGATGAATCAAAATTGAATATTGAATTTGAAGCTTGTGAGAGCTACTTGGATAAAATAAACTTTTTTATAGCTACCCTTGAGGCTACTAAAGATTCAGTTCCTCCCCATTCTGTACTTGAAGAAGCTAGAAGCCTTTTGAAAAGCCCTACAGCTCCTTTACCAGCATTTAAAAGTGTAGAGGGAGAAAATATAGAGAAATTTCTTTCTGAATTTGAAGAGGTTATTAAAACCTTCAAGTACACTCAGAGAGACAAATTACTGCTGCTGAAGCAACAAGTGTCAGGTCGTGCATCCATACTACTCGATTCACTTGAAACAGACAAACAGACATATGAAGTTGTAAAATTAATTTTAAGGTCTGCTTTAGCATCCCCTAGGTTTCAGAAGTTTACTTTAATAAAACAGTTGACAGATATGAAAATGCCTTACCAAACAGATCCATTTGCGTACGTTGGTCAGATGAAAAATTTCATGGAATCTGTTAAGTTGTTGAAAATGGAAGTGGACGATTTTTTGAGCTTTATTTTGGAATGGCATGAACAGCACCTTCCAATCTCAGCTAGTAAATATTACCAATAAGACGAGGCCCTCCCTTTTAGAAATTAATGATAACATTTTTGAAGCATGTGAACGATATGCCATAGCATCTCAGAAAATTTATACAAAAGTTAAGAAGTTTCCCAAAACTTCAGAGACTGTGTTAATCTAGCCTCTAATGTGAATGTTGAAGGGCAGCCTACTAAGGCAAAATGCTCTTTATGTGCTTATGACAGAGCAACTGATGATCACCAAGTTTTCAAGTGCCCGGTTTATAATAGTAATAAGGCAAAGGTGGATAAGCTGAAAGAGATAGGAGGTTGCCTTAAGTGTGCCAGTTCCTCTCATTCTGCGGGTTTGTGCAAATTTAGACTTCATAAGAAATGCAGAGGATGTAATGGCTGGCATTTCACCTTTCTCTGCATTAAAAGAGATTCCCCAAAAGAAGAGGTGGTCAATGCTAGAAGTCTTAATAAAAACTCCAATTTAGTTAATGAGAAATCTGAAAAGGTTTCCACGGGGGTAGTATTTTCAGTGGATGCTCTTCAGTGCTATGGTAATAGATCTGCTCTACCAACTTTCACTTGTCAGCTAGAGGACCATACCCAAATAAGAGGTTTGCAAGACTCGGGCTGTCAGTGTAATTTTATTACGGACAGAGCGATTAGGAAGATTCCTTTCAAAGTTTTGAGGAGAAATGTGAGTCTTACTGTTAATGGTTTTAACTCTGCTAAATCATATTATACAAAGTGGGTGGAACTGAATTTAAAATTTGGACAGGAAATTTGCAAGGTGGAGGCCCTATGTGCACCTTATATAAATATAAATTTGAAGTTGCCTAATTTGTTCAGGGTTGCAAGCCATTTCTCTGCTAAGGGTTACACCCTTGCAGATAAACAGTTGCTAAATAATGGGGATGAGTTAAATGGTATAGATTTCATCCTAGGCACTAACTCTGCTCACTGCACTATGGCTTCAACAGTTAGGTTTGGACAGGATAGTCCTTCAGTATACTTTCAAACTTCTTTTGGAGTGATGCTTCTTGGTAATGTTGACACAATGTTAAAAAATTTGCATTTCCTTCCTGATTTAAATGCAGTTGAAACTTCAATTACTTGCAAGTCTGATGTTGCTCAGTTGGATGTAGGTTCTCTTGATTCCATTGGCCTTGGATTAGGTAAATTTAATGATGAATCTATATTGGAGCATGAGGAAATGGTGGTAGAAGCTAATTTTCTAGTTTTGAATGAGAACGGGGGCATAAATGAGCAAGCACTACAAAGGGCCACCGAGCAAATGTTGGAATATGACTGCAAAAGGATCCTTAATTATGATAAGGAAGAGAATGAGACATCTGTGGAACTCAATAACTCTCTAGTAAGATATGCACTTAACAATGCCAGGGTTGCTCAGTGTTTTGCCAAGTGGAAAGCTACAGTTACAGCTAGAAAACTGAAGGTTCCCGTTGAATCTAATGATACAGGATTTTTTGTGAAAGCTCTGAAGATGATCATATTGAAAGAACAAAAAATTCAGTTTCCTAGTGTTTTGGAGTATTTTGCATACAATTCTAAACTTCTTAAGGATATACCTAATTTGGTAAGACAGTTGAATGTTTACCCAGATAAAGATGGAGTTCTCAGAGTCAAAAGCAAGTTTGACAGGTGGAAAGGTAAACAGAGGTGTTGCTTCCCAATCTTGCTGTTTAACAAAAGTTCCTTGACAGAACTGATAATCAGGAGTCTTCATATAAAACTCAAGCATGCTGGTTATTATTCTGTTCTGAATGAGCTACGCAAGAAGTTCTGGATACCACAATGTTTTTTAGCTGTTAAAAGAGTGGTAAAAGATTGTATCATCTGTAAAAGGTACAAGGAGCATACCATTCGGTTAAATCAGTCCCCTTACCGGGAGTTTAGGATGGATCCTTCCCAGATTCCCTTCAGTTATGTATATATTGATTATTTTGGACCATATTTTGTAAAGCAACAGGGTAGTAAGGTGAAGGTTTGGATTCTGTGTATGAGCTGTATGTATACAAGGGCCATTAATTTGAAATTATGCTTGGATTTGTCAGTCAAGGAATTTTTGACATCATTCACTCTACATACCTTTGAACATGGTTTACCACAATTTGTAGTAAGCGATTTGGGGACACAACTTGTTGCCGGGGCTAATGTTATTGCAGATTTTTTAAAAGATCCTGATACTCAGTCATACTTTGAAGAAAATGGAATTAAACCTATTGAATTTGAAAATTATTACAAGGGTTGTAGCCAAATGGGTTCTTTAGTGGAAATTTGCATAAAAATGGTAAAACATCTAATTAACAAATCCATTAAAACAAATGTGTTAGACATAAGGGATATGGCCTTTCTTATATCTCAGGCAACTCATCTTATAAATCGTCGTCCCATTTCCTTTAAGGATGGTTTAAGGGATGTGCCTGATGAATCTGTACCTAGCCCAATAACTCCAGAAATTTTAATACATGGCTACGAGTTAACCTCTGTTAACATTATACCCGAATTGCAGTGTGATCCTGAATTAGATGGGGAGTATGACTTGAAAGTTTCACCCTCAAGAATAATTGAGGACACTTACAGCAAGCTGAGGAAGGTAAGAGAGACCTTGATTAGAATTTATCATTCTGAATTTTTGACGACATTGATAAATCTAGCAGTTGATAAGACTGACAGATACAAGCCTGTTACCCATAAAATCATTGAAGTTGGAGACATTGTTTTGCTGAAGGATCCTCATACTAAGGCCTTAAATTATCCACTTGGGATTGTTAAGGGGGTGGTAAAGAATGACCTTTGAGAGGTGACCAATGCTCAGATTTTGAAAGGGAAGTCTGGTGAAGTTGTGAAAAGACATGTTACCAGCCTTATACCCTTGCTCAGGGATAAAGGTGGTATTAGTGGCATTGCTCCCTCTGTGAGACCCAAGAAAACTATAGCAGTGGACTCTAATTATAGGTATCCAAAGAGAGCAGCTGCCGTTGCTTCAGGATTAAGGACTAAGGAGATGCTCCTAGAATAAATCAAGAACTTCCCTGGAGTGTTGGGAATTATGTTTAATTAATGTTGTTCCTTTTGTTGTTGCTACAGTATTTGGTTAGCAAATCATATATTCCATTGTTTATTAATTTTCTTTCTGGGTAAACTTGTGTTACCCAGTGATAACTTATGCATTATTATTATTATAAATAATGGTAGTTTACGCTTGAAGGGAAACCCAGCATATTGTATATTTTCGTTTTGACGGTAAATCCTTTGAAGCGTGAACTATTAAACAACCCTTTCGGAACTATCTGCTGGTGGTCTTGTTTTTTCCAGTAATACGAATTCTAAAGGAAACATCGCCAGCAGAGAGAGAGGGTTGAAAGAAGGTTTTCGTACTGGACGGACGGCTGGATATTACAGGTGTTATTATATCCAGAGTTGGTCGAAGTCATATAATGGAGGAGTAACAGATACTCGCTTTTCTCCGCCATCCTGCACAAGACAAGACCAGCCATAAGCGTCGTAACATCAGCACATTATCTTCGCCAAATTTCCGAGGAATTGAATTGATAAGGTACGTCATTACGAAAAATATGCTGACTTCTAAAGTGATTCCCTGTCAATTTGTTTATCGTGGATAAATATTCCCTTGCTCGATTCCCAATTAATAAACAGTGTGGATTTGGTATTTAAACTATTCATAATTTATCACTGCTGTAACTTTGCGTGTTACCATATGAAAGTTTTTTTTGGATTAGAGGCAGTTTTTACTTAATTAGCCAATGTTATGTTATGTTTACTTTACGCCGAAGTTTTCGGATCATTGGGCCTTTCGTGGTTAGGTGGTTGCCACGTTAAATTGGAGGCAGAATATGTAGGCTATATATTTTTCATTGCTCAGAATTCATTTTAATTGTAAAGTTAACTACTGAGTTTAGGGACTTGAGTGAAATAGCAGAGCTTGCGCTTTTACCTCAAAAATCTTTTTTCATTTTACTACAGTTATTGAATTGAGTGATTTAGCAGAACTTGCCTTTACCTTTTGAAAATAGTATTTCGTTTATGTCCTCAGGGTTTCTTGAAAAACGAGGAGGGTAGGAAAAGGAAGACAGCATACCTGTAGTTACTTCTGACACAGGAAAATCCTTCTCTACGTCAACAAGCCCACTAGCAACCAGTTCTAAATTTAACTTCACATGGAAGTTCAACCTTTCATTAAAGTGAACATTTTTAATGGACTTGTTTTATTCCTTCCATCGTACAATTTTCAAGACTCCTTTTGAATAAGTAAATTTGATCAAGTCTTTTCATGAATATAGCAAGGGCAAAGTTAATGATAGTAGAGTCCTATAAAATGAATTAACAGTGAGCAGTGGATTAATCCAAGGGAATGTCTTGTCACATTTGCTGTTTATCCTCCTCATGGAAATTGTAATGCATAGAAAAGTTGAGGATGCTGGAGAAGGATTGGACTGGATTGGTAATAGAAAAGTAGCTCACATAGAGTTTGCTGATGACGGTATGCAGAAAATTCATCGAAAGACAATTGGTAGAATGACAACTCGTCGAATGACAATTCGTCAAAATGACAATTCGTCGAACTGACAATTGATCGAAATAAATGATAGTTTGAAATAATTTCTGTTTTTAAGTATCTGATCGTTGATAGTATGGTTGTTCAAGAATAGTTAGCAGAATAATATGGTAGTTTGAAACAATTTATGTTCTTAAGTTTCTGATATCAAACATTTCACTAAAGCCCATGAGCTAAATGGAATTCATCAAGACCGAGCGAAGTGCTAGAAAACTTTTTTCATGAAGGTTTCTTACACAATTGATAAGAAACATTGTGATAAAACATACTGGAGAAGTGAAAAACGCAGTGAGTGTGTAGCAAGATTACAAACTATTGATGATATGATTCAAGGAAATCCTTCACAGCATTACCATCCGCCAATTAATACTCGAAATGCTGCCTTGTAAGTTGTAAATGAAATTAAGCAAAGGGCTTGTGAAACCGAAGAAGTGACTGGCTATATAGTATAAAATGCAACATGCAAATGCCTTTGAGTGTTGCAGGAGCACTACCAAAAAAATCTTCTCTTTTGAGAACAGTGAATAGGAAAAAGTCCGTATAAGAAGATGAAGACTTGAACATTACGACAAGAGGTTAGAGTTTTAATCTGTATGAAGACAGAAAAGTGACTATTTATAGAACTGCTAGAAATTTGGACCTTTTATCCCAAAACCATTTGGTTTTGTGATGGCACATTAGATTGTGCTCCAGTTAATTAACAGTTGTACACTATCCATGCTCTAATTGCTAAAAATAAAACCTTACCATTGCTATAATTTTTGTCGGGCTCAAAGGACGAAAACGCCTATGACATTATTTTCACATTTATAAATCATAGTCAAAGCTTGAATCTTTCATCCATTATGATAGACTATGAACAGTTCGACCAATTGTCATTTCGACGAATTGTCAGTTTGACGAATTGTCAATACAACGAATTGTCATTCGACGAATTGTCCTTCGACATATTGTCATTTGACGAATTGTCATTCTACCAATTGTCTTTCGACAAGTAGTCAAGCTACCGCTGATGACGTTGTCTATATTAGCAGAACACCATAGGATTTACAATGCTTGCTTACCAGAATGCATGAAATATCATAGGAGGTTGGACTCAAGATAAATAGAAGACAGACAGATGTCAAGAACAAAATATGTAATAGAAGATGATATGACATAGAAGGAGGAAGGATTAATGACATTGAATGATTTTAGAATTGAAGTTTAATGAAAAATTGAAAGACTTTCGACCCAACCGTCGAGGTGAACGGACGGTAGTTCCAGAGCTCCGTCATTTCAGCTTGCTCGTGGTATTTTGCCGAGGAATGTGTATGAAGTGACAGTAAATACAACAGGCAAGGGATTTTTGGTGTGGTGTGGTGTAGTGTTTTTGAAAAGCAAAGTTTGGAGTGGGAAATACCTATGCCGTACGGCCAAGGAAAAAACATGGCCTCGGGTGATGTTGACGTCACCAATACGTCTTGTTAGACGTAAGATGAGTGGTTATTCCCCACCCCTTAGGAGACAGGACTCCATAGGGGTACTTTTCTCTTTTAGCCCTGACTATAGTGAACTTTGTGATGTGGTCTTTGATATACTGAAAATTGATCATAATGATATCGAGGGTTTTCAACAATTAATTAAAGCAAAATATGTCTTGAAATTTAGTAAATCTGGTGCTTTCCAGTCCTTTTGTGAAAGTTACGACGAGAATGATGTTGATATTGGAAATGGGAAATCTGTCAGAATGATTAACTTCAGCAGACAATGCACATATATATCGATTCGCTATGATCCCTTCTAAATGGAAAATGACATTTTGGAAAGTATACTCGGGAAGTATGGGAACATTTTTGGGATAAGGCGAAACAAGTTCTCACATGGGAAAGCAGAGGGATTGTTAAATGGCACTCGCACAGCAAGGAAGGAATTGAAGCAGAGTATACCTTCGTCACTGAATATCCAAGGACATAATGTTGTCTTATACTATAGTGGACAGAAAAAAAAACATGCTACAAATGTGGTAGGGAAGATCATATGGCTGATGAGTGCAGTTATGAACTGGATGGCTAAACAAACGTATATAGCAGCACCGATTTTCGCGAGATCCAGGCTAAATGGAACAGGGCCCCTAATGAAGAAGAAAGTAGGGGAACTGGAACGTCTGTGAATAACTTCAATCGAGAGGAAGCTTCAGTCACCAGTAACGTGGAGGAACATGGAACGGAAAACAAAACGGTAGAACGGAAAACAAAACGGGGAGACTTGGAACGGAAAACAAAACAGGGGGAATTAGAACGGAAAACAAAACGGAGGGACTTGGAACGGAAATCAAAACGCAGGGACTTGGAACGGAAAACAAAATGGAGGGACATGGAACGGAAAACAAAACTCAAGATAGCCAGCACGTATGTAAACTTCCAGGTAATATGACTTCGAAAGAAACACAACGAGCTGATGAGGTAGAACCAGGGGAAGAGGAAGAACCACACCTGAAGTACAATCAAAAGTAATCAGTTGAAGAAATAATTGAAGTGTTAAGTGGCAGCCAGGAGGAAAACACCACGGAAACAACTATAGTGGTAGCTGAAATACATAGAGAGGATGTAGGTAGTGATATAGGTTCACAAAATTTTTCTCAGTTAGGCGTAAATGAAGACGACAGAGAAATGTGTGCTGCGTTAAGTAGGCTAAACGAGACAGAAAATGGTAACGATGAACAGACAATGGACGTAATTGATGAAGTGACGGATTTAGAAGATGATTCAACTAGTGGTTGTTTAGATAATTCAGCAGTTGCGGAAGATGCCGGTAAGGAAGAGCAGTGGGTGGTAAGAGTCAAGAAAGGGGGGTAAACTCAAAATGACAAAGAATAAAAGCAAGAAACTGACTAGCGTAAAGAGATGGATATTGCTTGGATAACTGCCGATGTATTCATTTGCTTAACCCTTTTTTAAATATCATGGCTTTGATTGTTTCAACATTAAATATTAATGGATTAAATGATGAAAGGAAGCAAATGAAACTAGTTTCATTCGCCAGATTTTACAAATTAGACGTAATAATGTTGCAAGAACATAACATTAAAGACGTAAACACCTTTGATCACTTGAGTAAAGACTATAAAGTGTGTATAAACCACACTACTTGCTTAAAGGGAGGGGTTGCCATATTAGTCAACAAGCGTTTATCGCCCATTGCGGTTATAGGCTAAGAGGTAGATCATGAGGGAAGAGTTCTAAGCTTACGGATAAGAGTCGGTGGAGAAGTAATTCATTTACTAAATGTCTATGCCCCTTCCGGGTTGAATAAGAGGAAAGAAAGGGAAGAAATTTTTGATAGGCTTCTTTATTTTTTGAGACACAATGTCGACAATATGATATTCGCAGGAGACTTTAATTGTATAACTCACAGAAAAGATGTAAGTACTTGGGATAAATCTTTGGTTTCCAAAAATCTTATAGAGTTGATTAGGGCGACCGGCGTGGAGGATGCCGCCAAGGACATCTTGATAACCGAATATACTTATGTTAAGGAGAAATATGCTTCCCGCTTAGATAGAATCTATGTAAAAAGTTTGTTTAATCACATTATTTCTTGTTCCACTGTACCCGTCACATTTTCAGATCATTGTATGGTGATTACTAGTTTTAACTACTTGGCAACCAAAACGACTAAAGGTACTTGGAAATTAAATGTCAGCATCCTCTCAATGAATGAGGTTAAAGAAAATTTTCAAACGCTATGACAGTTTTTAAACAGAGAAAAATAAATTCATCGATATTATTAAATGGTGGAATTATTGCAAGGAGAATTTTAAAGTATTTTTTATTGAAATGTCAAAGAAAATCTCAGCAGAGAGATATAGGTTAATAAACTTAATGCAGCACAGATTAAAAGCATTATACCAAATCGCCAATTCTGGAAGTACAGATTTTGAAGCGATCACTTCTTTAAGGAATAAAATTGAAAAGATGCAAAACGAAATTTGTGAGGGAGTAAAATTAAGGACCAGAATCAAAGACAATTTGGAAGGAGAAAAAATTTCAACTCATTTATTAAAGAGAGAGAAGATGCTGGAAGTAATCACTTGATGCAGAACGTTACTGGGCAAAATGGTTGTGTATTAAGATCCACTGATGCAAGTAGAAGGAGGCTCTCGGTATCAAGAGAAACTGCTGAACTTATGTTGTAATCAATTAAATGATATAGACTGTAGAAATTTAGATTGCAATGTAAGCAAGTTTGAATTAGGAGATGTAATACAAAATTTAAAGACAGGGAAGGTACCAGGATTGGATGGATTACCATCAGAGTTTTACAAAGAATTTTGGTATGTAATTAAAAATTATTTTCTGGAGGTTGTGAGGCATGTTTTAGACAGCCAGCAGGTTTGCTCTTTAGAAAATATGGGTATAATAACACTCGAACAAAGGAGGTGATAATCAAGATTTGAGTGGATGGCGACCAATCTCATTGTTGAACGTAGACTACAAAATTATAGCTAAATTACTAGCCAATAGATTAAAGAAGGTAATGCATAAATTAATATCTGTGGAACAATTTTGTAGTGTTAAAGGTAGGTCAGTAGTGACTTGTAATAATAATATCAGGGATATTATTAATTATGCATTTGAAAAGGATCTTGAAATGGCAGTTCTGAAATTGGAGTGGAATAAAGCTTTTGATACTGTAAACCATGATTTTCTGTTTAAGATTATGAATAAGATAGGTATTCCAGATGTATTTAATAAATGGATAAAAATATTATATGATAACTGTCGTAGTGTTTTATGTATAAATGGGGTGTTTAGTAATGCTTTTCCAGTAATGAGATCTGTAAGGCAAGGATGTCCCCTTTCCATGCTATTCTATGTAATTTACCAGGAACCCTTATATTTAAGTATTAAGAATAACAAAAACATTGTACCACTAAGGCTTCCAAATGGATGGAACATATGCTTGCAAGGTTTTGCTGATGACTCCTCTGTTTTTTTTTTATCTGAGGAGCAATCAATTGTAGAAGTTTTCGAAGAAATCAAAGTTTTTGAGAAAGCAAGTGGTGAACTTTTAAACAATAGTAAAAGTAGTATTACTGGAGTTGGAAAGTGGCATAGTAAAAAGATTGGCCTATTAATTGGTTAAACACAGAAAGCAATTTGAAGATCCTGGGTATTTATTACTGCGAAAACGCAAAAAGGACAATAGAATTAAACTGGAATACAGTTGCACATAATTTAGAGAAATCAATAAACATTCTTTCGAATAGATGTCTTACCGTTTTTTCAAAAAGCTATTATTGTGAATTCCATTTTGTTATCAAAAGTTTGGTACTTATCTCATTCGCTTCCGTTGAGTAAGATCTACTCACAGAAAATAAATTCCTTAATTTTCAGGTATCTGTGGCGTGGTAGTTACCAGCCCATCCGTAGAACAACCTTGTTGTTGCCCAAAAGTGAAGGGGGATTAGGCATAACAGGCGTGTTTCATAAAGCAGCCGCAATTTTAACGGCCTCGAGTCTTAAAGAATCACTGGGAGGAAGACTCTTTAATATTTATTACTGTAGATTGAGACTAAGTTATTTAATAGAAACAAAATGTTATAGTGAGTTATCATATGTATTTTCCCTGTATTATTCTGGTGTGATAGAAAACGTAAGAAAAATAAGTAGACATAAGAAATTTCCCAGCATGAAAAGCAAAGATGTATATGAGACGATAATTGTTAGGTCACAACCAGTAGTAGAAGGGAACTACACGTTGCTACAGTGGAGTGGAATATGGGAGAATGTTAACAATCCAATTATAGGATTAAGAGAAAGAGAAGTTATGTTTAAGTATTTACATGAAAGGTTACCTACTAATGAAAGACTAGAGATGTTGGGAATTAGGAAAGATGGTAATTGTGAGTTTTGTGGCCAAACAGAATATACTGCATATATTTTACTTTTGTAGAAGAGTTAAAAATGTATTTCAATGGTTTAAGAGTAAATTTGAGGTTTTGTGTTTTGTAGAAGGTAAGGATTAGATCACATTATTGATGTTAGACATTAAAACTAAATGTAAAAATGATAGGAACACAGCAGTTCTAATTTGTAATTATGTGTATAGCATATGGAAAAGCCGTATGCAGAAACTTTGTGAGATTGATACTCTTGGTTTTCTAAGAGGAAGATTAAATTATGTGAGATGGTTTGCGTCAATTTTGTATAAGGAAAAATTTAAGAAACTTGTTACAAAGGAATTCCTGTGTTCAACTATTTAATTGATAAAATGTAAATATTGTATTTTGTTATTTTAAATAAAAGTTAAAAAAAAAAAAATGTCATTACAACGAATTGTCATTCGACGAATTGTCATTCTACCAATTGTCTTCCGACCAGTAGTCAAGCTACCGCTGATGACGTTGTCTTTATTAGCAGAACACCATAAGATTTACAATGCTTGCTTACCAGAATGCATAAAATATCATAGGAGGTTGGACTAAAGATAAATAAAAGACAGACAGATGTCGAGAACAGAATATGTAATGGAAGATGATATGACATTAGAAGGAGGAAGGATTAATGACCTTGAATGTTTTTAGAATTGAAGTTTCATGAAAAATTGAAAGAATCCAATCAGACAATGACTAGGTTAAGTAAATCTGGAAATCAAATCGCCTGAAATTACATATAAAAATCAGGCTATATAGCAGTGTAGTGAGATCGGTATCACTGTTTGGAAATGAGCAGTGGTATGACAATGAAACAATATCCAACAGATTATGTAGATCTAAGAACAAAACCTCAGAAGAATATTGGTAGTTAAAAGGCAGGAAAGGTTTACAAATGAAACTATAAGCGAGGTATCTCGAATGCCACATGTGGATGAGATCATGGTGAGAAGCAGATGCAGATGGTTTAGGCAGGCTCTTCACATTCCACAAGATAGATTAATTCACCAAGCTTTTAATTGGTCTCCACAAGGCACTAGATATGTAGGAAGACCCAGCCCTACATTGCTGAGGACTATGAAGCATGAAGTAGGAGATGATGAATGGAGAAATATTGATTTATATGTGCACGGACAATGTCGATGGAAAAAATGTCGAATAGACAGTATCGAATGGATAAAGTGTCGAAATGATGAAGTGTCGAAAAAAAGTTTCTCAAAATGACTGTGTTGAATGGTCAATATGTCGACATCACAAATTCGGAAAAAGAATATGAGAGTTTGAGAGTATAACCTATCGAGTTTTCGAATGATGTAGAGTAGATGTCAAATTAACAAGTATTTTCTTTTTTGAATTAGTTAATGAACTATTTAGTTAGGTATCTAACACTGTTTACATTGTTATTATCTTTTTCATATAAATTTTGCTACAGCTTCACTAACCCGTTAACTTCCTTAGAGATTCAAACGTTTCAATTCAATTTTGCATTCTACAAAATCCTTCGAAATGGAAATTGGTAAGACTTATTATTTTAGAGCAAATGCAACAAAGTCGAGATGTAGGAGTAAAATGAAAATATATGCAATGTTAAACCAAAGATTTGAAAAATATTTTTGATACATATGACGTCAGTGCTGTGTTAGAATGTCTGAGAACCATCGCTCATAATCTTCAAGTGATATTGATGCTATAAACCTAATTCTCTCATTGGTAAGTTTTAAAAATACATTAATACATTTGTGTTTTCATATTTTGTATTATCTCACGAGCAAAATTTTTAATTTCTAATTTTTATTTGATTGTCATGTAAAATAAGCGAGAGCTAATCTTTAAGTAATTATTGATACAATAACTATTATTATTATTATTATTATTATTATTATTATTATTATTATTATTATTATTATTATTATCATTATTATTATTATTATTATTATTATTATTACCTAAGCTGCAACCCTAGTTGGGAAAGGAAGATGCTAGAAGCCCAACGGCTTCATTAGGGAAAAATAGCCCCGTGTTGAAAGGAAACATGTGAATAAATAAATTACAAGAGAAGTAATGAACAATTGAAATAAAGTATTTAAAGAATCTTAACAACCGTTAAATAGTTATACAGTTTTATTCTATATATATTTAAATTTTCTTTTACTTTTTAAAGGTTGTATAAAAATTGTCCATTCGTCGCTCTGTCCTTTAACACTTATCTTTCGACACAATGTCCTTCGAAACTATCCTAAGACCGATTTAAAAGCTCGAGATAGAGACGACTGGCGAAATCTAACCTAGGTCCTTTGTGTCAATAG
>NC_090744.1:81737609-81767609 GCF_036898095.1 Palaemon carinicauda | reverse complement strand
ATCGTATGGTAGAATACTTGAAGATATCCATACAGGAAGAACAGCAATTTTACAACTGCATAAAGGTAGTGAGAAAATTCCGATTGAGATAGGAGTTAGGGACACCCCATCTCTCTTAGATTTTTCCCAGCATGCCTAGAGAGCGTTTTTAAGAATTTAGATGGAAAAAATGTAGGGATTATTATAAATGGATAATATCAAAACAACTTATGATTTCTAGATGTCATAGTTGTGCTGAGTGAGTCATGGGAGGAATTGCAAAAGATGTTAGAAAACCTGGATACAAGAAGCAGAGATGTAGGACAGAAGAAAAGGACAGCCAGGCTGTTAGAATTAACTGCATTCCTAGTATTACGTGAAGGATGGTACTATCTGGGACGGTCTGCAAAGAACGTTCAGAATTTTTAATATGCATAGAATAATGATAACGTCAGAGATGAATATCCAGGTCAAGAATTAGAAATATGATAGCAAGCCAGTTTTTGACCAACAAATCAAGATGAGACACAGCAACTGAAGACCGGACTAAAGAACCTTATTAGAAACAAGGTAGAATGAAAGATTCAAAACGCTTTTTCAGAATAGATTAATCCACGGAAATTTTGAAAGACTTTTTCAGTAAACCATTTTTTTATGCAATTGAAAAAGAAGCAGACCACATATGTTTCTCATAAGTAAGTTTTCTATCAAGAATTTCGCCTAAAATTTTAAGAGTCGCATACAGTTAAAGAAACATAAATGCAGAGATCTGAATGTTGAGAAGCCACTGTTCTCGACCAACTTACAATCATACTTTGAGTCTTGTTAGAGTTCAACTTCACACCCTATATTTTGTAGTAATTATAGCTAGATCTCAGCTAAGCGATTCAGTAACGCCCGATCTATAATCAAGAGATGCAAAGGGAGTAGCAATATATGCTTGTGTATCGAACTTGTTACATGAAAAGTAGAACAATATCGCGAGGAACAAATATATTATCATACTCACTATGGTATCAATCAACAACAACTCTTTGTAATCTGTTCCTCAAAAATTCAGTACTTATGCCAAGAAAAGACCCACCTAATCCAGCTGTCTGAATTTCAAAACAATGATGTTATTGCAATAAATGTCAGCATCTAAGAAATTATGGAGATTTCAGTAGTAGGGAAGATTTTAACAACCTTTTTAGTAACCATTTTGCACAGACACTAAAGTACTATCAAATCTGATTATAAATAACCTAGGGATTCATTCTCTCTCTCTCTCTCTCTCTCTCTCTCTCTCTCTCTCTCTCTCTCTCTCTCTCTCTCTCTCTCTCTCTCTCTCTCACAGCTACCGAGGAGATTAAACTTTCCAGAAAATTCGATATTTCTGATCCATATCTTCTTGTATCTCATATTTGAGGAAATACTTCCCAGTAAGTCCAGACATAAACATGAGGAAACGAGAGGCAGCGGCGTTGGAATTTCCCCAAATCTGCTGTAAATTTATGCCATGAATCTTCTAGAAGCAGCTGCAAAAGGATTTCGAGTTTTTTTCTCCCTGGATTATCTTTGTGGTTTTTCCTTCTTTAGATGTCCGGAATGGTGATCTGCTATCTTTTTTATGAACCTTCTCAGGCATTGCCAGAATATTTGCAGAAGATGATATCAATTTCTCACATTCAATATTCACCAAGAAACAAGCATATACATACAATCATACATGGTAGTCCCAATTATAGATATATATATATATATATATATATATATATATATATATATATATATATATATATATATATATATATATATATCTGTCTGTGTATCTGTCTATCTATCTATCTATCTACCTATCTATCTATCTATCTATCTATCTATATATATATATATATATATATATATATATATATATATATATATATATATATATATATATATATATATATATATATATATATATCTGTCTGTCTATCTGTCTATCTATCTATCTATCTACCTATCTATCTATCTATCTATCTATCTATCTATCTATATATATATATATATATATATATATATATATATATATATATATATATATATATATGTCTATCTATCTATCTATCTATCTATCTATATATATATATATATATATATATATATATATATATATATATATATATATATATATATATATATTCACTCACATCGTTATTTCACCAATTTTGTGTGAAATTTTTTACTTTTTGAGTTCACAAAGTGGCAGCAGCACTTGCATGATCGATCATCTTTTCCTAGAAGGCGGAAGAGAATTGTCGTATATCAGAGTAAAATTCTAGGTTATTTTTTCTTTTCTTTATTAATTCATCAAAGAGGCACGAAAATTGTGGTATTAGGGTATATAATATGTTTTTTATCATTGTGTATTCTTTGATGCATTTCATCTGATGTGTTAGTGTAGTTATGTTGATAAGTATAGTGTTGAATATGTCAGTATCATTTTTTTTCTTGCACCAATTAATGTTTTACTGAAATCTGAACTTAATTTTGAATAAGCAAAAGGACCAGACCATTCAAATTGTAATGTCTTCATATCAAATTGCAATAAAACTAATATATTGACCGTCCATTAAATCTCTTGCTTAGAACTTTCTTAACAATTGAAAAAATCTTGCAATGAAGTAATGTCTTTTAAGCTCAGGTAATACAGCATTGTACCCAGAATGAGCTGACTTATAATGAAGATAAAGAATAATTAGTTCAGTGAGATTACTATCCCTAGATAAAATTAAAAACAAAGGATATTTTTTTGTATCTTAAATTTTCTTTTAACTTTAAAATACCATCTTGATCTACATGTAAATTAAATTGGGAAAAAATATCTGGTATATTCTTACTAGCTTTGGAACCTTTTGAGAAAAATTCACAAACATTCGTGAAATAGTTTTTTAGGTGAGTTAAAATAAAACATTTAAGGGGTATAGAGAAAACATTACAATTATTTTGGACAAAAACACTGTATCCTAGTCTTACTTTTCATTTGTTTATACACCTGATACATCTACGATATAATAAAAAAAATTCTATTAAATTCGGAAATATAAAAAATATCTACCAAATGATTAATGTATTACAATACAGGATCATTAGAAGTGTTAGTAAAAATCTCAACTTTAAAATTTGCCTGAGGAATTGCAAAATTTATGTCTTTAATTATATTATTCTTTAAATCAGGACCAGATAGGAAACAAGACTTTTTAGCACTTTATATTGCAGCTTGTTATAATGTCTACCGGATTCTCTACCATTAATAGAACCAAATTTAATTGGACAGGTTTCACATAGTATTTGAATAATACTTATTCTATTCATTACAAAGGTAGAGCAATTATTCATCTTTTATTTAGGTGAAGGGAACTGGACTTCAACCACTGCAAAGCACAAGATGAATCAGAAAATAAACAGATCTTCGTATTATATATTGGTTTTATGTAGCTGGGGCCAGAAATATCTAAGTAAAGAGTAATGGCTGCTTCAACTCCAAGATTAATTGCGTGGATTTCAAAAGATGGGATGACTTACATTTTAACTGTGTATAAATTATACGATTTTTCGCATCAACAAGAGAAATTTTGCCAGTCTCGACATGTAGCAAGTAAATAACACAGCCAGATATATCACAACTGGCGTCAGTAAATACGAGTATTTGGTACTCCCAATCCCTTGGTCCCAGAAAGCGAGAAGCCTTTACAGGTGGTGATGAGTTACACTGCCTACATGTATATTTTCCAATCTTTAATCTGTTGATGGTTAAGATATTTTTCCAGACCCAAATCTTTCCGGCATTGTAAATTATGAATATAGAGTCTACATCTGTTAAACAATAGAAAGTTGAAACCAAATACATCAAACTGCCGGGCTATGGATTTAGGAATTAGTCTTTTGGTATTAGGTTGTGTATCAAGGGAAATTGGTGTAGTATGTATTTCATCAGATTATATGTACCATTCAAGACCAAATAATTTATTTACTTCATGAGTAAGGATTTCTGCCTGATTATCTATCACACCATAGATCCGGGTCATTAGTCACCAGTTGTTGTATATCAGATTGGTATTCATTAAATATGTCTATTGATTGTTGTTGGAAGCTCCAATATTAGTCATCTGAGTTAGTAGTCGTAATGGCTCAATTGCCCATATATATCAAAGCATAAATAAGTAGTTTTCAAGTCATCAAGTCTTACATCATAACTAGAATTTCAAACTCGATTAGGCCTATGCTAAAATGAAACCATCAAAAGAAATGGATTATATCAAGTCCAAATGCAAGTCTGACATTGTTGTTGGCTACTAAAGAATAGTTCCCCACACCTACATTCTTACCCCCCCCCCCCCCACAAAAAAAAAAAAAAAAAAAAAAAAAAAACTAGACTGATCATGGTCATTGGGAGAAATATATTAAGAGTTTTCTTCAAATCAAAAACTTAAATTTTCATACCAAACCTAATATTGAGAAAAGCAGAAGAAAGTTTTTAATGAAGGTGAGGCCCTGCGGAGGTACATCGATTGTTGGATAAATAGAATTTAGTATATGACTCCTGCACAATAGACAGAAATACTATACGACATTTAGTCGTTTCCTTACTCATCTTAATAATAGGCATATATGTGAGAAGTCAATAATTAGGATTTTCAGCCTTAAATACATCCAAATCATAAAAAGGCTCAATAATTCATGACTTTCGATTGTTTCTTAACACAATCGCCGATTAATTGCAAAGCAATCTTCTGACCCTTCAATTGTTTTTAAATAGATCGGATGGTAGCCATACAGGGGGATTCGTTTTTAGATAACAAATGGGAAACTTTCCCATCCCACAGTAAGGGAATAACTATGTGTCCTTTGGCTTTCCTTTGAATCCGTTTAAAAGTATAGTCAACAAGTTTATTGTTTACATGGGCAGAATCATCACTATATACATTTTGATCATAATTTAGATGAGATTTGTTTTCAGACTGAAAGATCTGATCAGTTGCATCTTTTAATTTTCTTACCCTTAGATTACTCTTCTGAAAGAACAGCAAATAAACAGTTCGTCAGCATATCATTGAGTTCATATATATCAATATTGCTAGGTACACTACAGGAGGTAAGAAAATAAGAATGACACAGAAAATTTGGTGACGAAAAATTTCGTTCAACAACAGAATCTACCAATTAATGAATTAGAATTGAATTGTCCGTTAGACTTTTAACTTTTAAATATATATAAGTCTTTCTATGTACACAGATGGGTTGGGATTACCTAAAACTAAATCTCTCCCCAAAATACAATGATGAAAATCTACACCCAATAGCAACTGTATATCATCAATAGTCTGTTAATGATTTGTTGATAATTTATCAGCAAATACATAATCTCACTCTGTATGATACCCACTACCTTGCCAAGGGAAGGTAAATTTAATTGTAAATTAATAGAGGGCATAACAAAAGTGTGAGGGAGATGTTATGTTGTAACTTAGAGGCGAGGTGAATGCAATTGACTTTATTTCAACAGATAGTGAGTTTGTATACAGGACGTTCCAGACAAGAACGTCAAAAAATTCAAACATTTTTATTCATGTAAAGGCATGCTTTCTGCTAACAGTGAGAAGGAAAGCGAGATATAAAAAAAAGAAAATACCAATATAGTGTATGAGCGAGTGTGAAATGAGCGGTACTTGGTTTACCCCCCTAAAAAAGACATACATGCGAAATAGGGCCTCCTGCGCTTGAGAAGTGCACTGTAGGTGGGTCACCTTACCGGAGTTTGGCAGGTTATTGGGGAAAGTTGCAGCTAGAAAAAATTTGGGAGAGAGGACCAACAGGTTGCGATACATCATTTTAGCTGCCTAGACATCAAGGGCCTCTTTAGGAGTGGTCCTTAGTCCTAGGAGATCTTTAATGTTGTTTTGAGGGTGCAATGAAAACATTTAACCATTCTGTTGGCAGCAAGGTTGTAGGCGGTTTTCTGCTTTGGTGCCCAGGAGGTTTGCTAATGACGTCAACAATCGAGATGTGATAGTGGTACCCCTGTCAGAAGTAACATGTTCAGGGATACCAAATCTTACTATACACCCTGAGAGTAAAGCAGATGTACATGAGGCATACATTTCAAATTCTGTGGTAATAGTTACAGGTCAACGAGTGGAACGGTCAATGATGATAAACAGGTAACGACGTCCTTGTCATGTGGGGAGGGGACACACTACATCAGTGTGAATGTGGGCAAAAAGATGCTGAGGTTGAGGAAAGTTGCTCACTCATGAATCCGTTTCTCAATGTACTTTTAACATTTTGCATAAAGTACAAGCGTGGACTTAATAATTAGTATCCTTTATAATGCCTTTCTAAATGAACTTTATCTTCAGTAGCTGTGAAGTAGATCAGAAAGAGGGATGTGAAAGGCCAATGTATGAAATCAAACACTCATAGAGTGGAATGTGTTCCCAACGGAGGGATGTGCAGGATGCCTTACATGCGTTGTAATCCAATCCCAGGTGAATAGCGGCTAATGTATTTCTTGACATGTATTTATTGGCATTGGCAACGGTATTAATTTTCCCAGGGACATGTTGAAGGGTGTAATTGTATTCAACCACGGAGGAGAGATGTCGATGTTGACAGGCGGAACAAGTTTCAGACTGTTGAGTGAAGGTGTGCACCAGAGGCATGTGTTCAATGTGAATGATGAGGGGCGTACCTTCTAAGAAGTGGTGAAAGTGATGGATAGCCAAATGCACTGCCGACAATACATGGTTGAAGGTAGAGTAGCCAGATTCAACCTTGGACAGTTTTCTACTGAAGAAGGCCTATGGGCGGGGCAAGCCATTAACCCCCTACTCAAGTACTGCACCAATAGCGACATCCCTAGATTTGTAAAGAGGAGAGGGGCATGTGTTACGGAGAAAGTGAGAGCAGTAGCGATTGATAGGGTATTCTTTACATTACAAAAGGCCACTTGTTGAAGGAGACCCCACTTATGTATTTTGGCTTGCCCTTGAGGAGGAAAGAGTAGTAGCGATGGCTGGAAGAAAACGGTGATAAAAGTTGATCATGCCCAAGAATTCTTGCAGTGCTTGAGGATATGGGGAACTTCGGAATAGCTACTATCTTCTCAGTGATGGGGTGGACTCCTTCAGGAGTGATGTGGTGCCCTAATATCAATACATCATTAGTGCCAAATGTGCACTTGTCATACCGAACTACAGGGCCTCTCTGTTGTAGTCGGTCAAGTATGATGCGTAGGTGACTGAGGTATACCACTTTGGAGGAAGAGAACGCAAGTATGTCATCCACATAGCATACACAGGAGGGGAGGTCCCCTAAGATGCCATCTATGATACATTGAAAAGTGGCCTAATCATTACAAAACCAAAAGAGGAGCAATTGAAGATATAATTACCGAAGGAGTTGGTGATGGTTGTCTTGGTGATGTGTTATGGGTTCATGGGTACCTAATGATACCCCTTCAGGAGGTCTTTACTTTGTGGAAGCAGAATGTCACAACAGTGAGGTTTGGGAGGGGTTAGTGATCTGATTCTATCTTCATGTTTAGATGCTTATAATTCCATCATGGACGTAAGGAACCATCTTTCTTCAGGACGATATGTAAAGGTGACGGCCATGGTCCGAGGCCTTTTGGCAAACGCCCATTTCTTTCATTTTGGCAAGTGTTTGTTTAACGGCTGCTAAACAATCTAGTACCAGACACCTGAATCTGGTGAATACTGAGGGCCTTGTCATCTTGATGTGGTGATAAATATCATGTTTGGATGGAACTGTCCACATTTGGTGAAGTTGTTGATGAAAGACTTCCTGGTACGACGTGAGAAGGTGGGCGTAAGTATCCACGGGTGCATTAATGTGGAAAGCAATGTTAGAGGGGCGGATTGAAAAGGTGTCGATGAGTAAGAGTTAACACTGACTAACCATTGGTGAGGAACATCAACCATGAGGTGGAAATGTGACGTCAGCAACGTGACACTTTCAATTTTATTTGGCCCTTCCAAACGATAGTGTAAGGATCTCGAGCCTGTGGGTAGGGATCACAGATCCGTTGGCCGCTACCAGGAGTATATCAGCAGGCTTAACCAGACCATGTCGTGTCCCGGAGAGTATCCTTGGTAGAAGAGATTGGCAAGCACCTATGTTTATAAGAAATTGTGCGCCCTCACCTGCATCATATAAAAAGATTAGTGGCAGGGAAGACCAATGACACAAGTGATGGCCTACTTGCATGTTTTTGGCCACAGACAACCGTTTGCCATTTTCTTCACCTCAGTCATAAATCTTGAGTGGTAGTAGCATAGCTGCGACCGATGGGCATCAGTAAGTGGCTGTACAGGCTGTTGGTTTGGGCATGAGCAAATGGTAACCTCTGAGAGAGATTGGAGGCTTTGTTGCTGTTCCAGCATGTCATGGGGTGGGCATCTGTGTCCTACCATATATATGTCAGCTTTGGTCAATGTTGAATAGTTGTCCTCTTCGTCAGGTGTTGATGGACTTTTTGAAGGTATTGAAAGTAGCTGTCGATAAGTGTGCTGAATTTGGTAATTATATCCTTTACAGGCAAAATATTGACATTGGGTATGACAGTGCATACAAGTTTGGGTAGGCGACGTATCCAAAGGGCGGCATGAATTAGGTTCACCTGCCATGGAGAGCCATCTGTATCCTTTCCCTGAGAACAAGTGAAGCATTTTGGTCCCCCAACAGCTATTGAAAGAGCTGAAAAAGATTGGCTATACGCGCAGCTTGCGATAGCGAGTATTGCTCCAGGAGGTATGTTTGGAGGGTGTCGCATTCTATTGAGGTGTCCCCTTGGATGCAATAGCAATCTGAGATTTATGGGAAAGTGTCCTCAGGAATTGTATCGATTACGTAGTCTCCTTTGGTGCTTGAGCGAGTCATACCCTTCATGTGAATCTGAACCTAGGCACATGAAGACCAAGCAAATACCTCTCTACTAGCAAAGGGCGGCAGTTTCATGGGTTTGGCATTGATAGAAGAGTCGTGGTCGAAAGGCGGCATCATCAAACAGTAAGACACAGCAGTGAGGGGAAGGCGGTAGGGAGCTGTTACTCTGGCTGTCACCGATTGAACAAGTGGGCTGTTGGGTTGTACCTGAGAGGCGAGGGGAATACAACTAACTTTATTTCAACAGTTGATGAGTACATATGCAAGAGGTTCCGGACAAGAACGTCACAAAAATTCAAACATAATTTTTCCTCTAAAGGATGGTTAAAACCTGTTCTTTTAATAGTGAGGAATAAAGGGGAAAGCTAGATATACAGTAAAAGAGAAAATACGATTACTGTGTACGAGCATGGGTGAAAGACTTGCTATAGCCTACAAGAGCAGAAAGGAAAAAAGTTACACTGCTACCTGGATAGGTACATCAACAATGCTAGTGGAATATATCTTATATACATTAAGTCCTTTAACAGTGGGCCTAACATTAAAAGTAATAATTTTGAATTTATAGTTTGTAACAAACAGACTGGATATAAAAGTATTCACAGAACCGGAATCTTTAAGACTACTATGTAGCTTGCTTTCACTATATATAGTAAATGTAAAGGTAGGAAAGACTGACCCTGTGGTGATGCTTGGCAACAGAGAAATACCACTACTGACAACTTTAAGAGAATCTCATATAAAGTTAGTCCTCATTTGTTTTTTCCTTGCAAAGATAATCCATGTGATACTATAAACAAAAAGAACAAGGTCTATGTCTATAATATCTGAATCTATAGGCTTTGAACCATGGTTAAAATTTGCACATTTTATGCCACCCCATGTAAATTCAATTTAATCAACTTTAGCAGAAGGGTTATAATAGTCAGAACAATTCAAATTTAAATGTTCCAGTAATATGCAAATCTTTCCATAAAAATTAGTAGTCTATAGAGCCAATACATTAATTTTTTCTTTAAATGGTTTTGAGTGAAAACTACTTATCCTTCGACTGTTACGCTCCCTCTTGACTTACCCTAGTTATACCATTCACAAGTTAGAAATACAATTATCGATCAATTGCTATAGTGATGGATGAGCATTGTCTGTGATGTGCACAAAATGGGCTATGAAACTATCGCCGAGATCACTCCATGCAAAATACTGAATAATTTCATTAACATCAATATCTAAAAGTTAAAAATTCTCAACGATAGTCTTAAGCTCAGCAATAAAGGCAAATGGATCATCCTCTTCAAGCTGTAAAGAAGTTAACTTCTTTATAGCAGAATAATTACATAATTCAGTGGAAACGAATGCTTGACTTAAAAGATCTTTATTATCTTTGAATTTTGGGTTATCTTCCTTCAATGAGCCAAGAAAGCACTTAGCCCCACCCTTTACCTGTTGCTTCAAAGGCAAAAGTAAGTCTCTATCAGATAAATTAAAACTTTCATTGGTGCTTTGGAATATTGAAAGAGGAGCTGCGGGGTGCCTTAAAAGGCTTCTACTGTAGCTGTGTCCGTGTTTGATGGGGCAAATTGCATATCTAACAGAGTCAACATGCTTTTAATTTTATCAGAGTAAAATTGACAGGAAGAAATTTCAGTTACCAATACATGTATTTTAGTGTCTACATCTACTAAATTTTTCTTATACTCTAAAAAACATTTTTCCTTCTTTCTGGGACACTTTAGCTGCGGCTTTAAAAGAAATATTCTGACGAACATTATCGCAATTAGTGACCATTTTACGAATTATTTAATCACTGACCAACGAGAATTTTCAAATCTGATATTATTACCAATAATAAAAGTGAGCACCAAAATATAAATATCCAAACAGCTAATCAAATAACGATACAGTACCATGCGAAAGAATATACACATTTCAACAAATTAAAAGAAACAGTCTAAATATCGCTTTTCAAGCAAAAATATCTTGAGTTGCATAAAAATATATAGAATTCGGAATAAATATAAAGAACAATGTAAGCGAAAATACAAATTATCAGCACTGAACTCTAGAAACTGGAAAATATATATGTAACAAAATTAAACTCCCCACTCTAGCGACTAAACCTAAAATGCTATATCTTGTCACGGTCGCCATGAGCTGATAACTGTATTTCTTTACTGATAAGATATAGTCAAAGTTAATTAAATAATGAATACAAAATAACGAAAATTTATTGGCTGGAACTCCGCCCTATAGCGAATATTCTGTCCATCAAGCAAAAACTCGGTCTCAAAAGGGAATACAGTAACACAACCTGAATGTTACTATGCGTCTACGATGATAATGAACTAAGGATGTTGGAAGTTTCGTAGACGAGAAAACCTTCGTTTGGTATTTCTGTAGTCTTTGTTACCTTTTTCTTCAGGTATAGCTAGCTCTTTGCTCTTTACTCTTTGCTTCTATTTCTCCTTTTTTTTTTTTTTTTTTTTTTTTTTTTTTGTAATATGAATTCGGCAATACAATATTTTCCGTGATATTTTTTACCTCATTTCGTGCTAGTGTTTTCAAATGTTTCTTCTGCAGGTATAATATATCTTCTTTTCTTTATTTCTTCCATTTTTTTTCTAGTATTTATCATTGATTTTGTTCAACGACTCTATTTTTTTTTCATTCCTTTCTGCCTTATTTCCTTTTCAAATATATTTTAGGATTGATTTTTACTCTAAGCGTTTTTCATTTTATTCTGCTGTTACTTTTCTTCTTTTCCTGTAAGTTTGTATTTACTTCTAACATGCCTATGTAACGTTGTATGCTACGCATTCCTGAAAGCTCTTTGTTTTCAGCACATTTGTCCAAAAATATTGTAATATAAATATATTGATGGAACATCATATAAGAATAACTGTTACGATCGAGTTACTTAAAATCTATAAAAGACAGAAAAATTGTGTAATGTACGTTTTATTGGTTTTTAAAACTATTAATATTATTTTGATTCTGTAGTAGATCTTTTTTTGTAAAATAGATAATACCTAAACGTGTCATGGTGTTTTCTTGGGGGAAATCCTAATATATAAAACAAATATTTAACCAGCGAGATTGGTTCTGATCCTTTTTTTTTTCTTTCTCTAACTATTGGGCAGCATTTCCCACTAAGTTTTCAGAGCTTTTAAGACCACACTGGATAAAAACTATCAAGAAAAAAAAGAACACTATCCCCTTCTCGTACTGAGGCCAGGCTGACAAGGCGTTTGTTGCGTGATGTCTGACAATGTCAGAACCACAGGCTGTGAGGGAATTTAGGGAAACGTGTGGGGGAGAAGGATATGGGGTTTGGCAGTTGAGAGAGAGAGAGAGAGAGAGAGAGAGAGAGAGAGAGAGAGAGAGATAATTGAATTGTGTTCAGGCGATTATGTTCTTACTAAGGGCATTGTGTTTTTTCAGCCTCAAAACAGTTTTTATTTTTTTTTTGATTAATGAACCCCAACTTTCTGGACGTACAGAAACGAAATCGCAAACAATCAAGGCAAGGCCAATTAAATTGTAGTCCTGGATGGGAGTTGTTCGTCAATCGCCGGAGACTATACAGTTATTCTCCGAAGGCCTTAATTTTTTTCAAAATTAGTTATGGGTATGAGATACATTCCTCAGCCACCACAAGTAGACTAAAGATTTTAGATTCTATACACCATACTGGTATCAGATTGGCAACAGGAGCATTTAGAACTTCGCCTATTCCAAGCCTCCTTTTCGACGCTGGAGAATTACCGTTAGACCTTTACCGAAAGTCTTCTATTATTCGGTATTGGTTTAAGTTGCGAAGGCTACTTAATTCCTTATCTTGACAGACTGAAAGCTTTTTAAAGCACTCAACATACTTTGAGATGGACCCAAAATCCCCCCAACCTTATGGTTTTCGGATGAAACCATTGATAGACAGTCTTGATACATTTAGAAGTAAGGTGCTTCCATTTAAGGTATCACCAACGCCTTCATGGAAATTACCAGCGGTATATATTTGTAAATATTTTTATTGGAGTTAAAAAGAATATGGCTGACTTAGAAGCGAGGTCTCTTTTGATGGAGCATGTTTCAGAACGTAAGGAATTGACTTTAATATATACTGATGGCTCCAAATCCGATGCTGGCGTTGGATTTTGAGTACATAGAAATGCTTTTAATTGTAGAGGTGCACTTCCTCTGACAGCTTCCACATTCACGACCAAACTATACGGCATACTAACTGTTATATAGAAAATGGCATTACAAGGTGAGGGCAATATTACCATTTAAACTGATGCAAGAAAACTTTGATTTCAGCTACCGAGTTGTACAGACGTTCTCTCGGTGTTCTAAAATTCAAATTTGACTTTTTACCTTGCTCAAATTACCAGTATATTAGTCACCTGCTTTATGCTCCATGTATGGTGCCGGTCCCTCCTCTTCCTCGCATTTGAGGAGTGAAGGTGCTGCTGATCAAATGGATATTGCAAGATCTGAGGGTTGTTTAATTGCAGATGATCTTAGTTTGTCAAGTGACAGTGAATTGGATGTACAACCATTCCAGGATGTTAGGAGATCAAAAAGGAAAAGTTTGAACGGTGTAAGTAATGTTTCAGTTATGCCTACTGATTAAAAGAGGAAAAGTGACATGTACACCAAAGGTAGCAATGACCATTCCAGACAAGATCCTGACACGCAAGATGAAAGGAAGAGGGTGTACTTTCAAAATGATGTGGAAATGGATTATAATCAGAAGATTCAATGGACAGTTAAGCTGTGTAAACAACACAGGGAAATAGAAGCCTTGTTCCAAGAAGGTAAGAAATGATGAGGCAGTAAATTTTCCAACAACCATGGGGTTTAAGAGAATTAAAATAGTGTTCCTAGATGATAGGAATAAAAGTACCAAAGTAATCATATTTGATGTCCCTATATAATTAGAACCAGATGACTTCTTATTTGAAGAAAATTTTGTGTGGGTAAAGCGTTGTGAGGTGAAGGTGAAAGGAACTATTTATAAGAGACCTCAGGTGATTGCCTTGATTAAGGGATTTATACCAGAGAAAGTTTTTCTCTCTGGAATTGGATATAGGAATGATAGTGTTTTTAATGAGATGCCAGTAATTTATTATAAATGTAGTAAATGGGGTGATAGGCAGTATAAGTGTCATGGTCATTTCAGATGCAGATACTGTTGAAAGAATCATGATTCAAAAGAGTGTATTGCCAAGATCAATGGAAATGAGAACATTGAGCCAAAGTGCGGTAATTGTGGCGGAAAACTTAATGTTAATTATCATTTGTGTGAAAAGAAACCACAAACAAAGCCAGTAGACACCCATGATAGAGCAGATAGACCAAACGTCAGGAATAACAAATGTCCAGTTGTAAATCAGCAGTCGACTCCAATCAATGTCTGGGAAGAAATGCGTAAACAGTTTGCTCACCGGTCAAGAAATGGAGGTAAGGAAAGTGAACCAGAAATTGAAACTCTGCGAGATCGTTCGTAATTTTACCTGATGAATCGAGAGTTGAACGAACTTAATAAACAAATTGATGGTTTGCAAAAATAATTATTTAGTCGGAAAAGTAATCAACTAGGTAAGAATGTACCTGGTGATAACAACACAAATGCTGTACCGAAAGAAGCATCCCTAGGTGGTGGTAAGGATAAAAATGGATTGTTAAATGAATTTCTGAATATGGCAGATTTGGTACTAACTTACGTTAATAACCCTTTGGATGATTTGAAATTGAAATTGTTGCAGTCTGTTTGTATATTGAAGGACAAATGTCTAAACAATGGAGAATAAAAATTTTAAGGTTTTGTCTTGGAATGTTAACAATTTAAAAAATAGGGTAACTGATCTACATGCATAAATTAATTCGAACGATATTGATGTTATAGCTCTACAAGAGGTAGGAATAAGTGGAATAAATTTTCAATTGAAAAACTACCAAAGTTTTGAGTTACCTGCAGATATGAATATGAACTGCAGGGGACTGATAATCTATGTAAAAAGTGATATTTCCGCAACATTACAGGCTGCTGAAAAGGTTAATGGTACTGAGTATCTGTCTGTTAGTATCACTCTTAAGGATTCTATTTTAAATTTGATTAATGCCCTTGTACATCGTGATAAGTTGGTTATCGACGACTTTCTAGATGTTGTTTATAAACAGCTGAAGAATGTCTATTAATAGGTGATTTGAACGCTAGGCACATAAATCTTGGCACCAAAGGTTTTGAAAATCGTAATGGGATGGTGTTAAACACTCTTTTGAATTCTATAGAGGATGCTAAAGTTATTGGACATGGTGACCCTACACATATTAAGGGCGGTGGGCTACATTATGCAATTATTTTCAACCTGCTAGATAAAAAAGCAAGTTTGGATATTGTAAGCTCACTTTTAGTGATCACTTCGCTATTGAAGTTGTGATACATATTAACAAAATTAATTTTGTTAATAATAGGAAAAGACATTCACTTGAAGATGGTCAGCGTAGTTATTTCATGTCTAAAATTAGAACTTGGTATAATGAATATAAAAAACTTGATGTAAAAGATGAAAAGGTATTTTACGAAGTTCTATTGAAAATGGTGGAATCTATCTTGGGTAGACCTAAGCCGAGGAAATCAATTGGTTCTAATTCAAAATCTAAAAGGTATTATAAGGATAAGGTTGTTAAGGGGTGGCACAAGGTGTTACGAAAATGAAACAGTAACTGGAGTAATGACCCTACTAATGTAAAAAAAAAACAAAGAGACTTTGATTAAAGTTGCTGAGTATACAACAGATATAAATCAAAAGACAAGAAGTAGATACTGGGACAATTTTTTGAGGGATACTGGAAGTTCAAAGAGCTTGAGCCAGGTCTGGAATGGTGTGGATAAAGTAAGGGGCGTTAGAAAGAAAATTAATGTTCAACCAAATCCTAAAGATAAAGCTAATGATCTTATTAACAAGTGGTCGTATGCCTCCAGTCTTTCAAGTCTTCCGAATAATATCCAGAATTGTTTGAGAAAGCAAAGGTCTATGAGACGGAGTTGATTCGTTTACGATGTGCGTTGAATGATGATACTTAGGTTACATTTACTAGAGATGAAATTCTGAATGCTGGGAAAAGGGAGATATCCACAGTGGAGTGGAAATTGGCGTTGATCATTCCAGTGCCTATGAATAGTGAGGATTATAGGCCCATATCTTTAACTTCCTGTTTATCAAAGATGATGGAGCGAATGATCTTAAACAGATTGATGTATAAAATAGATGGTCTTCTGTCCAATAACCTGTATGGATTTATGAAAGGTAGAAGCACAACAGACTGTGTGATAAATTGTCCTCTGAATAATAATATTAGATGTCGATTGTTTGTAGATCTTTAAGGGGCCTTTGATAAGCCAAATAAAGATGTGGTCTGAGAGAGTTTGGTGAATAAAGGTGTTAAAGGAAAACTATTAACATGGATTGCACACTATTTAAGTAATAGAAAGGCAAGTGTATGGTTTCAGGGCGAGGAATCTGAACAGAAAGAGTTTGAGCTTGGTACGCCGCAAAGGGGAGTATTAAGCCCTGTATTTTTTAATATTCTTAGGACAATGTAGCTTCCTTTAAATTTTTGGGGAATTCTCAGATTCTCGTCTATGCTGACGATATTCTAATTCAATGTGTAGATGAAAGTAGTTTGACCAAGGTTATTGACGAACTCCAGTTTTTATGTGTAGGTTTAGGGTTGGTTATTAATGAAAATAAGACTAAATACCAATCAAGAACTGCCGGTGGACAAGAATTCTCATTGAATGGAATGAGGTTGGATAAGGTAACTAGTTATAAATATCTTGGAATGTATATCAGTTTTAGTGATGTTCAGGATCAAATCGCTCATGTCAAGAATTTGTGTCTCTCTATGCTAAAACCTCTAAGAGTGTTATCTAATAGAGGAAATGGTGTTGGTATACACGTTTTGAGGTTAGTATATCTAAGCACTGTACGCAGTATTATTGACTATTCAGCCCCAATATTGTCATCTTATTCAGAGAAGGATATTAGGCCATTAGAGGTTGTGCAAAATGAAGGAATGAGGATTGTACTTTGTTTTGCGAGGACAACAAGAATAGAAATCATGAGAATGGAACTTAATATTCCGAGTGTTATGCACAAAATTCAAGAACTGACGGTAATTTTGATAACAGCTAAAGTCAGATGTAGATCAATTCAAATCTTGCTTTGCTAGACATTTTATGCCTTTATGAAGGCTAGGCGAGCCTGTAGGGAGTTTGTGTTCGCTGCCACAACAGTGAAACACGAAACCAGGAAACTAATATCTTCCAACATCTGGGGTTGAGACCTCTTTCCCAACGAGGTAGGTAGAGAGGTGATTAAGAAAGCCACCACGGAGAACTTAGGACTTCTTCAGAAGTGGGGCATATTTTCAAAGAGAAAGTCTTCCACGGATGTGGGTCCCCAACCTAAAAGGAAGACGGAAAAGTCTAGAAATTTTCCTCGGGCTGTTCAACAACATCCCACAGTTTCGATGACCGAGGTGCCTAGGGCAGGCGGTTGAGGATGTAAACCTTCTGATCAGGCAAAGCAAAGAGACGCTTCTGGTAGGAGGGAGGTTCCTTCAGGATCGCTGGACCTTTGATCCTTGGGTCCAAGGCCTAATCAAGATGTGACTAGGAGTGAAAATAGACATGCCTCCACCATCATTTCCTCAACTCTTCCTATACTCCAACCACGTCTTGGAAGAGTATACCTTAGAGCTCTAGAGAATACAGGTGGTAAGGAAAGAATAGTCCATTGAATTCCAGGGAAGGCTGTTTGGTGTTCACAAGAAGGACTCAAGACAACTCAAAGTCATTCTGGACTTGTCGCACTCGACAATTTTAAATAAAACAGCAAGTTCACAATGTTAATCCTTCTGAACATAAGGACCCTATATCAAAAAAGGGTGTTCACAGTCTTGTCAGACCTAAAAGATGTCTATTAGCAGCTTCCAGTCAGTTACTCCCTCTCCTCCTACCTAGGATTCAAGTTACAGAGGATAAGGTATTTCCTAGGAAAGATACTTGTCGGACTAAACGTCCTAAGTATCTTCACGGGATTGACGGACACATTCACGCAAAAACCAAGCCTAGAAATGGTTCCGGTTACAAAGTACCTGGACGAAAGGCTGGTGTAGGCCGCACCTGAAGTGGCTGGTCTATGAACATCTAAGGAAGCGATCCGGTTCCTGGAACATCGGGGATGCAAGATCAGCTTCAAGAAGTCTCGATGCTCTCCAGCTTAAAGGCTTCAATGGTTAAAAAACCATTGAAACCTGTGGTCACACCAGCTCTCCTTTCCCTTGGGGATGTGCAAGGAGATCGCACGGTCGGTCAAGAGACTATGGTAATCAGTCAGGATTTCAAGACTCTAACAGGGAGGAGTTCTGAACTCTCTCCAGTTCGCAATAGTGACAGACCCAGTGCTAAGAGCACAGCTGAAAGATGCGTTAAGAGTCTGGATAAGATACCGCATCAAACGCTCGAAGAGATCTAAAATGACCGATATCGTTCTTTCCTTAATAGCTTCCCTAACAATGGTCAAAGGCCAAAAGCCTATTGAAGACCGTGCCCTTGCAACTACCCCGACTATTGAAGATGATCCGCATGGATGCCTAGTCGGAAGAATGGGATGTTCACTCCCATCAGAGGAAAATCCAAGGGATTCGGTCATTTCTATCCAAGGCCATGTTAGTCCTGTCGTGGGTGGGGAAACTCTCCACGCATATCAGACCTCCTCAGGCTGATCTGGGACATCGAAGCGATAATGAGACGTCAGAACCAACAAGGCTAGAGAGCATCTCATATAGTTTAGGTGATGTTAGCCATCCCTTGCCTAAATGGATGGCACCTATCAGCAGTTCATGTACAATCGATCCGCAATGTGACAGCGGATGCTCTACTCGGGCTCAAGCCGATAGAGTTAGAATGGTCCAGAGACGCAGACCTATTCTCTGCCAGATGGGAACAAGTCCCCGAGCTGCAGATCGACCTCTTCGTCATGAGTGTATCAAGAAACTACCTCGATATGTAGCGCCATATGAGGATCCTCTAGTGGAGATAACAGACGCCATGTCTCTAGTATGGAAGGGATGGACTCAGGAATTCCTGTTCATCCCATCCGATCTCCTGCTGAAGGTCCTCAACATGCTGAGATCCTTCGAGGGAGGAGTGGCTCTGTTGGCTCCCAAGTAGCCCAGGAGCAACCGGTTCCCTTTAGTGAAGGAACTGAGATTTTTTGCCCTAGCGGTTAGGAAAAGATTTGGAATCTCAGAAGGCAATATAGAATTCTTAGAAGAACACAAGTCTAAGTCAACTAGAAGACAATATGAGTCATATTGGAAAACGTGGGTTGCTTTTGTAAAAGCAAAAGGACCAAAAGAAATTTAAATGAACTTCTCTTTGTCCTTCTTTGTCCACCTTTATAATCAAGGTCTGGCGACCAACACAATAACTATGTGCAAGTAAGTCTTGACTAGACCTCTTCTATATGCCTTTCAAGTGGATCTGGCGAATGAAATCTTTAATAAGATTCCGAAGGCATGCGCAAAGCTTAGGCCTGCAGCACCGCCAAAGCCCATCTCATGGTCTTTGGACAAGTTCTTACATTATGCCTCATCTGTGAACAATGAAGATTGTTCCCTCAAGGATCTAACCCAAATGGTTATTTTTCTGTTCGCTATAGCCTCTGGGGCTAGAGTTAGTGAAATATTGGCCCTATCTAGAGATGAGGGCCACATTCAGTTCACAGAAGCGGGAGAACTGAATCTCTTTCCTGATCCAACCTTTATCGCTAAGGACGAGCTACCCACTAAGAGGTTGGGGTCCCTGGAGAATCTGCCCTCTGAAGGAAGATTTCTCTCTATGTCCTGTAGAGTGTCTAAAGGTCTATCTTAGTAGAGCTTCAGACTTCAGGGGAGGACAGCTCTTTAAAGGAGAAACCTTTGTATCAAACTTGTCCCTAAAACAACTGAGGGCGAAGCTCACCTACTTTATTCGCAGAGCAGATCCTGACAGTACACCCGCAGGTCATGATCCGAAGAAAATTGCTTCATCATTGAACTTTTTTCAGTATATGGACTTTGAGCGTCTTCACTCATATACTGGATGGAAATCATCCAGAGTGTTCTACAAACACTATGCTAAGCAGGTCCATGAATTGAAGCATTATGTGTTGGCGGCAGGTAGTGTATTAAAACCTGTCGTCTAATTCTGCGATGAACAATTAATTGATTGGGACTGTCAATTAAAGGGAGAAGGTGTCAGCACTTTCAGTGTGATACCCTTTAAATGAGTGTTACCATGGTGACACTAATTTTGTTCAAAATCTCAGGTGTGGAATTATACAGATAACACTCGTGCCGTGTGTATGTAGTACACAGTGTTGATAGGATACAACATTTACCGAAATTATAAATTAAAAATCTATTCAAAATTTTTCCTTCAGTCTGAGAGTGGCACTCATCATTTCTTCCCTTTTAAAAAGGAAACTTATTTCTGTATACGTCGCATGTATAATTCCTTTATCATGCTACATTCGTTTCACTTGTTATTTCATTCAGTCACTTATTAGAAATAAATGTCTATTAAAATGTAATTGCGTCCCAATTCGCCCAGCAATTTGCATGTTTAAGATAGACTTACTCATGTAAGTAAACCTCATATCATTGTATGCTTACAAACAATGGATATAATGTGCACTGATATTGTTCCGACAATATATACAAACCGTGAGACAGTTTGTATACCCAGTGAGTACTTATGTTTGTTCATACAATATATGCTAACCTTGAGGACCCTTTTCTACCATCTAGAATGACTCTTCCTTGCAGGGAGCAGGAAGCACTAACATTGTTTATGATTAGTGATAATGACGGATAACGGTAACGTCATTTGTCTCAAATGGTCCAGATGACCATAGAAATATTGTCCCAAGATTAAGGCACCGATGAAAATCCACAGATACAGTCATGCTCTGGTAAACTTCTATCAGGACGACATGGCTTGAGCCCAAAAAACGGGTTTTGACCGAAGCGAAAAATCTATTTTTGGGTGAGATAGCCATGTCGTCCTGATGGACCCACCCTTATTTTCTATAGAAAAAATCTTCGCAGAATCCCTCCCGAAGCTACTGTATCTGTAGCACCATGCTCAATGCTACAAGGAATGTCCGCCATCTTGGATATGGCGCTATCTTGATAATCAACAGTAGTATGGGAAGTAGGGTAACCTTGATACGGCTCCCATTCTAATTTTGCCACTTCCCCCTCGAAGCGCAAACGCTATTCGGGGTGAAGATTGCTATGTGGCGTGTCAAGAATATGTTCCCTGATATTATGCGATATCCTTGAGAGAAATTTTAAGGATATTTGCGCTAGGAGTTAGAATTCTGGAGACCTAAAGATAAATTCTCTGGGAATATCACTGTAGTACATATATCCCTTAGGAAGCTACTATTAGGAACCTTCCATCAGGAGGACATGGGTATCTCACCCAAAAATAGATTTTTCGCTTCGCTCAAAATCCGTTTTGTTAGGCACTATGGGTGTTGCCTGCCTTATGATAGGGCGAGTAAAAGTGAATATGATACCATGTGTCCACTGATGGAAAAGACTATAATTGTTAAAGACTGAAATCCTTGGTTTGATGGAGAGACTTTAGAGAATAAAGGGGATAAAAGACGTAAAGAAGAAATTTTAATCGGTTAAAAACTGAAAGTACGTGGGTAGACTACAAAACTGCAATGTACCATTATAATTGCTTACGAAGAAAGAAACAAAGTGAATACTTCAAGAGAAAGATCCATGAAGTAGCAACTGACATAAATAAGTTATATCGGCTCTTAAATGGTATAATTGGAAATATAAATTAATAAAGGCTACCAGAGGGGTACAGTGATAAGAAATTAGCAAATAATTTTTTAGTATTCTTTAAAAACAAAATAGAAAACATAACTAGATCATTTGCAAATATTTAGCATTAGATTAATCATACACCAGATACACACAAAATTAATGAGGTTTAATAATATAACACAAGACGATATCACCAGGATTATCAAGAGAGCAAAGAAAAGAAACTGTGCGATCGATCCAATTCCATTAGCTGAAAAAAACTGGAGAGAGAAACTTTTCTAATTTACATGTTATCATTATGAGAATAGCAAATACACACACATCTATAAGCGTAAGTTTCCCAAATCTGAGAAAATAATTTAAATCACACCAGTTCTGAGAAATGCTCTAGATTATCAGGAATTAGGCTCGTATAGACCTATTTTGAATCTATCCATTATTTCAAAAGTGCTAAAATACGTAATTCTTAAACAACTAATTAGTCATTTAAAAAAAATGGAAGTTATGCCAGAAAACCAGTCTGCTTACAGAAAATTATACTCTACGGAAAGAATTATTTATTCTGCTGGAAATGATGCATGAAAATAAATTTGTTATTTTGATATTACTCTATCTTAATGCTGCTTTTGATAAAGTTGTGCATGAACTGTCACTAAATGATCTACGGTCTATCGGCATTAAAAATCAAGCTTTTGAATACCTAACAGAGTATTTAGTTGACAAAAATTACTGTCTGCGTTTTGGAAACTCTATTCATCATATGAACCTTTAAACAGAGGACTACCTCAAGGGAGTGTACTGGGCCCAATATTATTCTGTATCTATACTATTGGTCTATGGAAAATACTACAAAGGCATGATGTGAAGTTCAAACTATTTGCAAATTTTACTTCTCCCTTAATGATTATAGACGACATTACTGAAACTCTAAACCGAATTCTTGCCAGCGTTAGGAAATAGATGGCAATCAAACAACTAAATTTAAATAAAAATAAAACTAAGTTTATGGTAGTGGGAAAGAAAAACAGCGTAAGAAACTTGGTGATATTCAAATAAACATAAATAATGACTCCGTCCCGATATCTAGTAACGTTCGGGGTTTAGGCGTATCTGTGGACTGTAACTTGACTTTAAATGTCCAAATAAATAATGTAGTAAAAACTGCTGCTTATCAGCATAGAAACCTTGCTTTTATAAAGAAGTGCCTGGATAAATATTATGTGAAGAAACTTGTAATTAGCTGTGTTATTACGAGGATTGACTACTGTTACTCCATCTACTACAATTTACCATAAGCACATCATAACAAAACAAAATATAATAAACAGAGGAGCAAGACTGATAAAAGGTGACCCACCTCGAGAAAGGATGATTCTTAACTAATTGATTTACACTGGCTCCTTATGAAGGCGAGAATTAAGTTTAAAATAATAAATCCCATCAGGTTATCAGAAAAGGGCGTCCAAAATATCTAATAAAATTGCTACATATTGTACAGCCAACAAACAGTGTTGACAAGAGAATAGATACAGATGGTTTTAAATTATTGGAACGTAGATATATGTCTACTGTACGCTCTAGAGCCTTTAAATTTGCGGTCCGAGACTATATGATAAGTTCCCACGAGACATCAGAGATATTGAAGATATTAAGGCTTTCAAGGGGAAACTTAAGACTTTCTTGTTCTGTGAATGATTCGATAGAAACGAATTAACAAAAAACGAGCAATATGCGGTATGAAATGTTTAATGCTTTTAAATGAACAAGATAAAATGACTTTGGAGGTCCTGTAGAGAGTAGGTATCCACTGCTGTAAAGGAACATAAAAACCACCCTTAAAGTTATTACAAAAGTAAGTAAAGTAAGTTATTTATTTTCGAGTGATTTTCTTGTATTTTTTTATCGTCATTTAAATCTTGGCTTTTTACTGTAATATGAATTCTATTCTGAATTTCAAGGCAACTAAGAATTCAATATGTATAATTTGATAGAGTATTATTGCAAAGTCACTCCATCCAAACAAACTGCTTTATTTATCATGAAAGGAAAAATCTAGCATAAAACTGGAAAGACTTTCTAAGAATTTATTTCTTGTTTGGAAAATCTGTACCATGTTTATCAATCTTTTAAACCTTATAATTAATTATTCAGGTAAGAATAATATTCCTATTCAATGACCACTCAATTAAACTTTCTCTCAAAAGTGTTTTTTATTAACATAACATTAATGTCTGCCCGACTCCCCATAAATTTAAAAAAAAAAAATCTTGAAGAACTAAAAGCAAGAAGCAAATAAACTCAAAACCAACTAATGGATAAAACTTTTACTTGATTAAGGGATGTACTTGATGCAAGTAAAAACCTCGCAGCCTTTACCAAAATAAATTTCCTCTGTTCATTAGTGATTTGTTCGTGAAGGAACCAATGAAATTCTACTCATTTTTGCGCTTTTCAATAAAATTCTAGGCTGAAAATTTTGAATGTAGTTACTTCAGGCAAAATTAATGCAGCTTCACAGATATATCGTAGATAAATTCAGAATAAGCAAACTAAAGAAGATATAAGAAATAACAGTATCGTAACCTTTTTTTATTAAGATGTCCAAATGGCTGGGGACAGGGGATTTGAAGCTCATACTTTGTACTTGTATTGCATAATCAGAGAAAAATAGATTCTTGTTGGTTTTCAACATACGACGACGTAGTACTAAAATCAAGAAAGGCAAATTGGATTTATTGGGAAATAGAAAACTGTTCCATTGCACTAGTAAACTACAGGTAAATATCTCCTTGTACAAAAATGATAAGGACAATTGGTGATTAAGTCTGAGCTAGGAACGATTTGGTTTATGATGTCAGAAAGACTCGCGGAATGGAGAAAAGAATACAAAAATGCTTGTTCGGGGACTACATAGGTTGGACTTACTATGATAGAGTAATACGTTTTAATAATATATATATATATATATATATATATATATATATATATATATATATATATATATATATATATATATATATATATATATATATATATATATATATATATATATATATATATATATATATTCCAGGTCTAGAAAAGTATGCAAGTGAACGATAATGCTTTTCGAAGTCTGTATCTTTCCCTAGTTCGTTTTGAAGAATATTATATGATGGTGAAATTTCATAGATATGGAGTTTCCAGAGCTAACAATTATTATAGTTTTTGTGTGTGTTTCCAAATTAGTTTGCTCGTTGGAATGAGAGGGTTTAAAAAAAAAAGATAAATTAATAACTGAGAATGAACAAAAAAATCCAATAAAAGATTACTAGATTGTGTGCTCTACAGAGCAAACTAAAGAGCAAACCGATGGCTATAATTGGTGAACAGATTATTAATAGGATTCATATGTAATAAAAATATGATTGAATCAAGCATTAAAATATATGAAGTTTTAGTAGAAGAGGAAGCAGGGAAATATGACTGAGAATACAATAAGGACAAGTAAATATTTTAATAATATAGATATAAGAAGAGTTTATATGGAGGAAATTGGTAGATTATAGACAAGGGCTTAAGACACAAGATTGAAAGGAGCATGAGATAAGTACGTAAAATTCCACGGAGGAATCATAAGACTGGGGAATAGTTTGCCCTCATAGGGAGGTAGAAGGAATGAATGAACACTGTAAGTGAATGCATAAGGAAGTTTGAAATCTAGTGAAGGTAAAAATAATATTATTGGAAGCAAAAATGGATGAAGAAATAGATCATATGCAGTTATACAGAATTATGTAAAAGGTTATTAAGATGAAACCAAGAGTATGTAAACAAATAATAAAGATACAAACAAGGTGAACAAGAGCCTTTTGGAAGATGAAATGTTATACTGTATTGTAAATACAGAGAGAAATGTGAGAGTAGATGATGTCTGAAACGAACGCACTTCTAGATCGACAGAGTGAGTATTCTAACGAATTCTGGGATGAACACAGTAACGGAGAGGCAGAACAGAATACAAAAGAGTATTTCGGTTCATTCTGTGCCAAAAACTGCTTAAGAAAAACACTAGCTATGATGTAGGAGGAAAAACACTTGCTTTGATGTAGGAGGAGTATTGAGAGATTAGGGAATTTGGTATTTGTTTACATGAGCACAGTCTCCATTTACTACAAAGTTATGCAGTCCTGCAGCTTTCCTCTTTTTGTACAGCAAATAGGAGGTTCTTTAAATGCTGGGAAAGCAAATAATAACAAAATATGTTGCCCAAGGGAGGAGGGGGAGGGGTTGGTTGAGGAGGTACTAAACGACCTGGAACCAACATCGTCAACATAGTCAACTAAAGAGAAGTTCGTGACATCAGGGCACATTTGGTATATATTCAAAATATATACTAAATTTAAAATGGATTAATTACTCAAAAGTATCACTATTTGTGAAATGTATATTATACATTTGGTAAATATTTGATAATAAATCTTATTAAGATTTTTTTGTTTTTTGTTTAAAGGAACTATTTTGAGAATGACTAGTTTTCCCAGACAGCGTTTTGCTACACTAACGCCATCTATTGACCACTGCCTAAGGATGCCTGCCAATCTCCCGCCAATGAAAACAGTCATACGCTGCAAAAATAATCTTTTTCATAAAAAGTTTCTTTTAAAAAAAAAAGATTAATTGTAAAGTATTTACCAAGTAAAATATACAATTCACAAATAGTGACACATTTGAGTAATTGATCCATTTTTTATTCAGTATATATTTTGAATATATACCAAATGTCTGCTGACGTCACGAACTTCTCTTACTGGTGTACTCTTAAATAATATGCATATAAAATTCTTATATATATTTCTATTTTGATGCAACTGGATCTTTAAGCCTCTTACTCATTTCTTTTTGACCTTTAATTCTCATAGATATTTACAACCTGCCAGTCGGCCATGCTATCATAACTGTACTGCTACATCTGACACTGATCCCCTGAACACATGTTTCTTTCAATTCTCGATATTTGTTTACAAGAGCACGCTCTCCATTTACTCCAAAATTATGCATTTCTCCAGCTCTCCTCTTCTTGTACAGTAATTAGTAGGTTCCTTAAATGTTGGGAAAGCAAACAGTACCAAGATATGTTGTGCAGGGGGGCGGGAGGGGGAGTGGTTGGTTGAGGAGGTACTAAACGACCTAGAACCGACATCTTCTTCTTCTTTAGATTGCCCGGAGCTTCTCTCCGGACAGGGGCTTTTTGACGGTGCGTCTAACCCCTCATCATGAACCCATCCAAATATGGCACTCGAGTATTCTCTCTTATAGTCCCATTTCTAATCCTGTCCTTTCATTTACCTCCCAATATACATATAATTGCTAATTCTTTACTACAAACTCTTAAACCCTTTTAGACTCTTCAAAGAAATTCTTTTGTATACTATTTATTTTCGATGGATTTTTTGGAAATTTTGTATTTTATTGCTTTTTGAATGTTCCCTTTTTTTATAATTTTAATTATATTACTATTTCAAGGCAAACTATATTTCAAGATATATTTTCATGGGGTAGTTTTGTAAAGTCTTTCAATCCAAACAAACTGCTTTATATATATATATATATATATATATATATATATATATATATATATATATATATATATATATATATATATATATATATATATATATAAATATATATATATATATATATATACATATATATATATATATATATATATATATATATATATATATATATATATATATATATATATATATATATATATATATATATATATATATATATATATATATCAAAGAAAATTGAGGTCTAAAACTCTAAAGCACTTTCTAAACATTTATTCATTTCTTGGGAAAATCTGTACCATCTTCGTTGATCTTTTAAAACTATAATTATCCAGATAAAAATGACAATCATATTCATTGGCCTGTCAATTACTTCTTTCAAAAATTTATATTATTTTGTCCCGACACCACTTGACTTGATTATGAGAAAAAAAAGTCTTGAAGACTGAAAAGGTAAGGACAAATTCAAAACAAACACATGGACAACATTTTTGCTTAATTGAGTGATGTACTGGGCCAGAAATTACGTCGCTTTTACCAAAATAAATATCCACTGTTCATTAGCGACTTACTCGAAATAATAGAGATCAAAAAAATAAAAAGATTCTCTGCTAAACAATTTATTAACAACATTCAGTAAGGTAAATTATATCTTAAAAGCATAAATCCTTTACGGCAAACAATAACGACGTCACCAAGATGTTGATATCCCTGGCACTGGCTGCCAAACTCTCTGCTTTCGAATAACTCGAACCTACGAAAAAATATGGAAGAATTCACACCAAAGAAGGTCAAAGGTAATACGTTAAAATTAAGATAAAGTAGTTAAAGGATGGTGCTGAAAATATGTAAACTAATATTAATTACAGGTTGCTAGCTTATTTATTGATAGGTTCGGTAAATGCGCATTTTAAAACCGGCCACTTTAAAGTCTAATTCGGTGTGCCAACAGACCCAACCTACCTTGCGCTGCTTGTTGAAGTAAAAGGATCCTCCATAAGCGTGGTCGAGTTCCCCGATAGTCGACAGCACAGTCTTCACTGACAAAAGCATTACTAAGATCAGCAAAGCCAGGAGATCCACATTGCCGCTCATCTGTCAATGCAAAGGTAGCAATGATGATCGTGAAGGTCCTACAGTTTATCCATACTTATAGAACGGAGCAGCAAGTATCACCATATAAAACTGGAGGGAAGCTTTGGAGAGTTAAATGTTCGCAGTGGAGGGTGAAGGTAATGTGGTGTCCCATCAGGGGTAACTTCCGGAGTAAACATCGTACAGTATACTTCGGATTTAAATAACAAGTGCAACTATTGAATAGTACTTACGTTCGGAAAGGCAGTAAATGGGTCTCAAACTATTTGGGCACACATCAAACTCCGCAGATCTTCTTGAATTTCCTGTCAATAAACTCTCTGGCCGCCATTCACATTGAATTTGATTACAACACCATGGCAAAAACCCCACAAAAATATCCAGAGCACCAAGCATGTAGGACATCCTGTACATTTGTCTGTTAGGAAGTGTTCATCCTTGACAACTCCAACGCCACCCTCCTCTCTGACGTTAGCATTGGTACACCAACGTCCCATTAGTTTGCTTTGCATGTTGTGTAAGATTTTTTATAATTCTGGACATCCTTCACATTCAGATCTTCCCGAACGGTACCATCCTGCTCATAATACTAGGCATTCAGTTAATTCTAATAGACAGGCCTTCTCCATCAGGAGGCTCAATACTTCACAGTATTCTAGAAGTTTTATTCCAGCTTTGACTAATTTGTGCAATATTCTTTCTAATTGTGTAGTTTAATCTGTAGAACTTCAAAAGTTCAAACCCGAGCAAATTATTTTTTTTATATTGAACAGGCTCGCATAAGTCTTTTTATAGTTTATATATGAAAGATATCCTATGTTTAGAAAAAAAAATCATGATAGTGAAAGATAATGGTTTTGGAAGTCTTATCCTTTGCTTGGCTGCTTTCGAAGAATACTCGGTGAAACTGTTTTAATAAGGCCAATTAAGAAATAAAAAATGTCCAACAAAAGCTTACTAGATTGTGTACTGTCTACAGCAAGCTGATGGATATAAATAGTGAAAAGAATATCAACATGAGTCATATTTTATAAATATTTGATCAAATCAAGCATTGAAATTTATGAGATTTTAGTGGAAGAGGAAGCAGGAAAATATGGCTGTGAATACAAAAGGACAAGTAAATATTTAGTAATAAGGTAAGAAGAAGAATTTGTATATATGAAATCGATGAATTATAGACTAAGCTAAAGACAAGATGAAAAGGAAAATATAACTATTCAAAATTTCATGATGGAGTCATAAGACTGGGGAGTAGTTGGCCACCATAGAGATGTAGAAGAAGGGAAGGAAAACCGTAAGTGGGTGGATGAGGAAGTATAAAGTATAGTAGAAGTAACAATAAGATTGATCTAATTGAAATTTTATGAAGGAATAGATCATACTAAAATTTACCCAATGATGTACAATGTTGTTAATATAAATCTATGAATATCTAAAAAAAAGAAAAAATAGTAAATAAATAAAGAGAAGATAGCGAGGAATCTTTTGGAAAATAAAATGTAAGACTGCATTGTAAATCCCGAGAGAAATGTGA
>NC_090744.1:81710109-81725109 GCF_036898095.1 Palaemon carinicauda | reverse complement strand
TCTTTTGTATATAACTGAAAGAATGAAATAAACTTGAAGGTATGTAATATAATATAAAATTTTTTCATTGCATCATAAAATGGCATTTTGTTTAGAATTTCTATAGACTTGTCAGTTGTCACTTCAGTGATAATTGACAACTCAGAAGCAAGCTTCTAGTCCTCATCAAATATGAAACATGTCTTCCTCACCCTCATGTTGGCTGCACAAAGGCTTAGAATGCTCCAGAAATAGGACTCATTTAAAAAAATTTCTTAATAGGACACATTTCAAAAATTTTCTTGCGAGCTCACAGCACGTCCTGAAACCCAGCTGAAAATACTTGCTCCATTCGCCATAACTTATCCTCCTTATACAACTCCCGGTGTATGTTCTGTATTTTTCTGAGCTCAAGGTGGCAACGCTACTTTTGAGAACAATGGAATGGTGCTTGGAAGGACTAGTTACAAGGACGAAGTTAAAAGAGAAGCCATTCACCCACTTTAAAGGAACCTTAAATTGGTTATGAATCAGACTTTACAATCTATATACAAATGGGCCCAAACGCTTTATCAGTGTTATCGGAGAATTTAAAACCTTTTATAACTAGGCAGGACAAAATTGTGAGAGGAAGCATTTTTCCGGAAGCACGTTTAGAAGCAACACAGAATCACATATGCCTGACTTAGAACAATTACCAATCAGTGAAACGAGGATGTCATTGCTATTAGCGTGCAATACATAGCCTATATGATTCCAAGAAATAACTAATGTTAGAGACTGGTCACACATCGCATTATGTGATGTTAACTAAATTCAAATTGTTTCCGTGATGAAGATAAAATGTTCATAATTTGTTTCTCCTGACCTTGGAGAGAGAGAGAGAGAGAGAGAGAGAGAGAGAGAGAGAGAGAGAGAGAGAGAGAGAGAGAGAGAGAGAGAGAGAGAGAGAGAGAATACGCATTTTCCTCACGATCAAAAACTTCTTTTGGAAAATGAGAGACTTAGGTGTTCATAATTGAAGCAGATTCTGTTACTCGAAACACTATAATTTAGCTATGCAAATGTGTTCTGCACCAACCTCCGCCTTTTTTATCTCTCCAATTTGTGAGGTTCCTTCTTGTATTGATCCAGAAGGGATTACGTTTTCTCTTCAACTTGTAAACCAGTAAAAGACAATCCACTTCACGAAAGTTCTGACGTTATTTTATTAATTGGTGCTACACGTTTATATCCGTTTTGTAAACAGTCTTTGATGTTTTATAAGCATAGGTTCTGTCCGTACTGTTGGATTAGCACCCAAGCCTCTCTTCTATCCCAAAGTCACCTCTTCTCTGTAACTGGATTACGGCTTTCCAGGTTTACAGGAAAGGTGAAAGCTAATCGTCTAAAAAATAAATTAATTTGGTAAACAAGTAGAACTCCGTAAATCGTGCCCCTCCACCTCCGGTTTGTCCGAAGCATAGGCTCTACAAACATGGGCACCGTCCGACATACTACTTGGTGCTCGTTATTGACGTCATCAACGGTTCTTTCTGCCTCGCAATGTTAACTGGTAACAATTGGTGGTCGACGGACACTGTTCAACGGTGTGGAGGCCCCTTTAGGCACCAGGTATTAAAGAGAGATCGCAGATCTAGAAGAAAGGTTAGTACCACACTTCCACAAAATGTTCCAAAAGACAACCAACAAAAAAAAGTCACAACAGAGATGGAAATTATGCAATATTCCTCCCAATTACAAGAATAGACCAAAAGAAGAATCTGGGAATTACAGACCTATTTCTAACTCCAGTGTCTTCCAAAATTCTTGAATCAATTATAGTAGATTCAATATTGGAACATATAAAGAAAAAAAAAATATCTGCCAACTTGGAATTAGAAAAATGAGATCCTGGTTAATAAATCTGTATGAATTTTTCCATATGTTTAGCATTAACAACAAAAGCAGAACAATAGGCATTATATAACTATTTTGAAAGTTATATACCCAGACTTTTAAAAGCTTTAGACAAAATCTCTCATAAAAAGATTAATGGTTAAAATTAGAGCACTAGGCATCATTATTGAGCCAGCTGAATGGATTGAACATTTGCTAGCAAAGAGAAAACAAAGAATTGTAATCAACGGAGAAGGCTCAGAGTGGCCATCAGTGCATAAACCTCTTTCATGGTTTTATTTTAAATTGGCGTAGAAATTGATTGCATAATTTTCCTTCAACATTAAAGTTTTATTCAAAATATGAAGTAGCATGGGAGCAGGTGTCAACAAGACGTAAAGATTGAAGATAAAAATAAATGCAATTTATTAAATACAATTAAAAGATCCAGGGTGTAGTTCGATGATCGCCGTTCGTTCATAAAGTATGAAGTTAAAGTTAATCAATAATGTATATCAATTCGCGTAGGAAAAAGTAGAATACAATGCGTATTATTTTCACTCGAACATCAAAGGTTGGCATGAATTCAATAAAAGGTTTTATTTCATCATTGATGCCTGACTTAACTCCAGCATGACTCAAATGATGAGGTCACATCTACAGACATTCAAATCAAGTACTAGGACACTAAAAGCTAATACCACTTGCTTCACTTTGTGGTCATAAATCTAGTAAAGGACAGTATCCATAGCATTTCTTGTCACCTTATATCATAAAAGTCCACAGAAACATCTTAAATATTACAATACGATAAAAAATAGAATCCACAATGAAGACATAAGAGAGATCTGGAGTAATCTAAAAGAGAGAGGTTAAAGCTAGAGTATGGACTAAAGTAATCCAATTTTCATTTCTGTCATTGTAGCACAAGTAGATATCCATCCCTCCTCAACTGCTTGCTCAAGATCTTTAATGATCAAACACCGAACTTGACCTAAACTCTTTTTAGATGTTTTGCCGTGCTTTTGGGGAAAGGGAGGATTCGATAATCAAAAAGGGAAATTTCAACAGACAGGGCAGCTGTTAAAATCAGAGTACCTCGAAAATCAGGCCTTGGCGCACAGAAGCCGATCTAGGGGGGTCGTGGGGGTTACAACTCCCACCCCCTTTTTTTAAGAAAAAAGTTTGACTGTTAAACTTGGGATTTTCAAGAAAAAAGTTGGACGGTTAAACTACGAGTTTTAATAAAAGTTTGACGATTAAACTTGGGGTTAAAAAAAAAAAAAGTGTGACAAACCTAGGATTATTAAACTCGGCATATTAGTGGAAAATATTTATTTCGTTAGTTTTCTTTATTTATAGGCATCATCCTTTAAATAAGTTACTTTGTTTTTTATAATTTTACCTACGACGCTCCTCTTGCACAAAAGTCAAAAACTATTTGTGATTCAAAATAGTAACGAGCATTAGTGTCAAACTAATTTTTAATGACGAATACGTAGAGTAGGGCCTATGTGAACTTTTATTCCCTTCAGTGGATAAATGGTTTAAGTTTATTTTCTTTTTGTATTGAATCATATGTAGCCATTTAAAAAAGATGAAATCTCCGTCATGTCTTTATTCTCTATCCATAGTTAGTTTGAAATCATAAACTCTTTGTGGCTGAATGCATTAAAGTCCCCTGTTTAGGGATACTATTATAAATATTCCTTCTTTGAAAATTTCTTAATCTTATGTCATGCGCAGTAAAAAAGAATTAGTGCAACAGCATGAGAATCAGCTCAAATAATCTTGAGTTATTTCTTAGTAAGGGTCTATTCAATATATATATATATATATATATATATATATATATATATATATATATATATGTGTGTGTGTGTATATATATATATATATATATATATATATATATATATATATATATATATATATATATATATGCATATATATATATATATATATATATATATATATATATATATATATATATATATATATATATATATATATATGTGTGTGTGTGTGTGTGTGTGTGTATATATATATATATATATATATATATATATATATATATATATATATATATATATATATGCATATATATATATATATATATATATATATATATATATATATATATATATATATATATATATATATATATATATATATGTGTGTGTGTGTGTGTGTGTGTGTGTGTGTCTGTGCTTGTAAAGAGACGATTGTCGTCAGTGATGAAATAAACTTTATTCACCTTTTACATATTATTTCTCTCAACTCTGCAGTTGTCACTTGTAAATATATTAAGGTTATGTTTTATGGAACTTTCTTATGAACATTTCACTCGTATTCTCTGATTTGAAGAGTTCTTCTCCATATGACTACTAAATTGAGATTCGCTACTAAACAAGGACAGATTACGATACAGTCGTAACTATTCCATATTACCATCATTATAATAATCACAAAATTATTGATAGTCATTCTTTGTCGCTATTAAGAAGAATTACATAAAAATTTTCAATAATATATTGTATCAAAGCAAAGTAATGGGGAAGTTCGTAGAATATCTTGTTCTAGATATAAACTATAGTCATATACTAACACGTTAATGTTAATTACATCAGTTTTCTTTAAAGAGATGAAGTTTACTTTATGAAACTTTTACACTTAAATATAATGTGGTTAATCTGTCAAATAAAATTCTAGATAAAAATGTGAAGTGTGCCTTGGGATACGGTTTAAATTTCTCGATGTCATCAAGTGCAGTGAATATTGTATAAATTACAAATGGAGTGTGTAACCTGGAAAAAATCAGTGATATTTCTGCAGAAGAAGTAAATATGATTAAGGGAATTATATATAGCAATATGAAAAAACCAGTGGTTCCAAATTGCCCAAAAAGATTCAAGAGAGCAATTGCCGAATTGAAGTAAGATAGAAATATTAAACTGACAAAAGCCGATAAATCTGGAGCACTGGTAATCTTGAATACAAATGATTATATAGAAAAAATGGAAAACCTCTTGAGTGATGAAAACACATAAATGGAATTAAGAAAAAATCCAATTGAGTTTGTGAATAGTAATTACAACAAAAAAGTGAAAGAGTTACTAAAAGGGAATGATCTGATAAAAAAGGTTTGTACAATATCACCAACATTGCCATATATGTATGGAGCTATTAAAACTCATAAGCCAAATTATCCAGCTAGGCCAATAATTAGCTCTGTAGGTTCAGCAGCATATAAATCATCTAAGTACCTTGTGAATATCCTCAATCTTTTAGTTGGCACCATTTCATATTCAAATATAAAAAATAATGTAGACTTGATTAACAAACTGAATGAAGTACAGATTAACAGTACCTGTAGGCTTGTCAGTTTTGACGTAGTCTCACTATTCACTAAAGTACCTATTGATGACATGTTGGAATTTTTATCTGAAACCTTAGATAATAGACAATTGAATCTACCATTCTCCAAACACACTTTAATAGAATTAATTAAACTATGTATAAAAGATTGTAAATTTGAATTCAATGGGAGATTTTATGCACAAACATTTGGTATGGCTATGGGAAACCCTTTATCCCCAGTATTGAGCAATCTATATATGGAATTTTTTGAAAGCAGAATCTTAAATAACATCATACCTAATAATGTAAAATGGTTTCGATATATTGACGACATAATATGGGTGTGGCCAGGAAATGAAATTTTAGATAACTTTTTCCTTAGATTGAATAGTTTGGTACCATCAATAAATTTCACTATGGAGCTGGAGAATAATTGTACCCTACCTTTTTTGGACTATCGCATACATAGATGTAATAATAGTCTTAAGTTTAGTGTATACAGAAAGCCAAGGAACATCTCGGCATATGTCCATTACTACTCAAACCAAGGCAACAAAGTTAAGAAATCTGTATTTACTTCTATGTTTTTAAGAGCATTTCGAGTCTGCAGCCCTGAATATATTGATGACGAAATAAATGGGATTAGAGCAATTGGTAAAAAACTAAAGTATCCTGAAATTGTGTTAGATGATGCCCTGAGAACAGCAAATAAGACTTTTTTTCGGTAATGATAACAGAAAAAACGACAACACACAAAATTTACTTGTACTACCTTATTGTAATTTTTTTAAAGAAATTCCCCAACTGTTGAAAAACTTCAATGTAAATGTAGCATTTAAGAGTAAAAATACAATAAAAACAGCCTTAATAAAGAATTCTCCTGACATTACCCAGGGATGTGTATATCGTATTCCATGCAATGCTTGTGAAAAATACTATATTGGTCAAACTGGTAAAGCCCTAGAAAAGAGAATTGAACAACATAAGAAAAGTGTCAGGTACGCTCAAGATAATAATGCACTCTTTGCTCACGTTAGAGATAAAAATCACACCATTAATTGGTCAGGTGCAAAGAAATTGGTTCATTCAAATAACTTAGTGGAAAGAAACATCATAGAGTCCAGTTTCATAAAGGGAACCTTTGAAAACAACTTGAATATTGGTCATGGAATGTATAAACTCGACGCCTTTATATGTAAAGAGATTTGTAAGCTATATAAAAAAACATTAACCACTTAATGTAGAATTGAATGTATTGTGAATAATTAACATCGCTGTAAAATTAATATTTAGACCTAAGCTACCATTCATTAATAGGTACAATTATTTTATATAGTACGCATAAGTATATTGGCACTATATAGTGTTATGCTAGATATAGATATTGATATATACATGATTATATGTTTATGATATTAATGTTGTATGTATATATATGTATATATACATATGTATATGGGTATATGTATGTATGTGTGTATATATGTATGTATATATATGTATGTGTGTATATATGTACATGTGTGTGTATATGTATGTATATATATATATGTATCTATGTGTATGTTTTGCTTATGTATTTATATAGATAAGGCTACCGTGTTTTTCATATAAACTGTACTGAAAGTCAAAAAAACAAGAATTTACCCGCCACTAGATGACCCTCTTTGGCAGGTGTCTAATGATCTTGGGGACTCCGCCCACTTGACCCAGGTAGCTGGTAAGGGAGTGTCATTGTTCTCTTAATCTCTATATGTATGTTCGTACGTTTGCTTTCCCTATAAAATGTAATGAAACCTCTCTCAATAAATCAGTCCTCTGAAGAAGTATCACGAAGCTAGTCAGGACTTAAGCGTATATTTCGTATTTTCATTTTCCCTGTGGTTCTTCTGCATATATATATATATATATATATATATATATATATATATATATATATATATATATATATATATATATATATATATATATATATATATATATATATATATATCGGTAATCGCCAGCCGTTGCTGTAAGAGAAAGGCCTTAGCCATGTGCTTCCACTCCTGTCTGTTCACGGTCTTTCTAAGCCACACTATAACTAGCAAATTCTCTTAGCTCGTCAGGCCATCATTTACCTTCCGTCACCTGTTGTTTTTTTTTTTATTTTTTTTTTTATTTTTTTTTTTTTATTTTTTTATTTTTTTTTTTTTTGCAGTTATTCTTAATGGCCATTAATTATCTGTTACTTTCATATGCCCTGGCCTTGTCTATTTCTTTTTCTTACATGTCTTTAGAATTTCCTCTACTTTAGTTTGCTCTCGCATCCGTGTTACTCATTTTCTCTCTCTTTGTGTTAATAACATTCTTTCCAAAGCGCTGTGAGTTGTAACTAGCTTTTGTTCTATGACTCGTAAGACTAAGTTTCTGTTGTATAAGTTATTACTGGTTGGACGATCTGATTGAAAGTTTTTCCATTTAGAGAAAGTGGTATTCTACTTTTTATAATATCATTTTGTTTACCAAAAGGTCTCCATCCCAAACTTATCATTCATTTAATTTTGGTCTCATGTCCTTGGGAAACATAAGTACGTATATTCATTGTCTATCTCTAAAGGTTCTTCCATTACCCTTATTTGTTGTCTCTGGATTTTCATTGAACATTATCTTAGTTTTACATATATTAATTTTTAGTCCTATATTTCTTCATTCTCTATTCAAATCTTCTATCATCTTTTGCGATTACTCTCATAATTTACTAAATGGAATTATGTTATCTGTAAATTGTAAATTGATAAGGTATTCCCCATTAATGTTAATTCCTAGATTTTCTTAATCTAAATTCTTAAAACAGTTCTTCGAGGCATGCTGTGAATAATTTAAGAGAGATGTGGTCTCCCAGTCCAACTCCTTTCTCAATGGAAACTTACACTATCTATATTGATTTAGGGTTACTGTACTTCTCGTATAGCAATCTTCAAGCGTTATAACATGATATTCATCTATCACTTGTCTTTGAGGGGCTTTCATTACTGACGACGTGTTTGAAAGAATCAACAGCTTTCTGATAGGCTAAAAATACCACATATGGTGGTTTTTCATACTCTGTTGTTTTTTTCATTAACTGTTTAATTACATGGATATGGACAGTTGTTGAATATCCACTTCTTATACCTGCCTGTTATCTTGGTTGATTAGTCCACTTGTCTTTCTAATCGACCTGATATGATCTCTGTAAATAGTTTACATATTACTGAGATTAAACTTATTGGACGGCAATTTTTCAGGCGTTTTGTCTCTCCCTTTATTTTTCAAGTAACATAATGATAAAGTTTTTCCAAGTTGTAGGTACAGAGCATCCTGGCAGATATTTTGTGTAAATTTCATCGAGTTTTACTACCGTGAAATATCCTCTATATATATATATATATATATATATATATATATATATATATATATATATATATATTATATATAATATATATATATATATATTTATATTTATATATATATGTATATATATATATATATATATATATATATATATATATACATATATATATATATATATATATATATATATATATATATATATATATATATATATATATATATATATATACATATATATATATACATATATATATGTGTGTGTGTGTATGAATATATATATGTATATATATATATATATATATATATATATATATATATATATATTATATATATATATATATAGTATATATATATATATATATATATTATATATATATATATATATATATTTATATATATATATACACACACACACACATATATATATATATATATATATATATATATATATATATATATATATATATATATATATATATATATATATATATATATATATAGGTATATATACAGTATGTATACATATATAATGTCCGATATTATAGTATGCTAATAGAGTAGATAAAAACCAATTATTTTCGATTTAATATTGCAGTAAATTTCGACCGTGTCCTACATCTCTCCTAGTATACGAATGTATCAACGTCCGATGTAAATCTCAGTATCATTCATTTTTTTTTTTTTTTTTTTTTTTTTTTTTTTTTTTTTTTTTTTTTTTTTTTTTTTTATATCCATGCATGCTCTGTTGGTGTGCGTATTCCTGATGGTAAATTAAGTTTTTTTTTATTCAATATGACCTTTCCAAGGATATTAAACCCAGATTTAGAAATCATATTGAGTGACAATAATATTTTTGAGGTGGTAAGATTAATTCCCAGAAAACTGATATGGGTGTTTTATCGGTTATCTTCCGTTTTGTTCAGTATCTAGAAGTTTAATGTTATTATATTGTAATTTGATTGGAACGATTTCTGTTCAATATCACTTGCAATCTACGTGGCCTGAATTGTTCATTAAGTTTACCAGGTGTAAATGTAACATGTGTTTCAAACATAGTTGAGGTTTTAATTTGCGAGGTAACTATGATTTTGGTCTTTGTTGTTTATATAAAACGAGAATAGTACAGTAGATAAGAGGAAAACAGAAAAGGGATCTTCAAAGAAATAAAAACCAGGCTTTTCCTCGGAGATATGTTCAATATGAAGAAATTAAAGTTTTCATAATAGAAAGCTTGGATTTTACGAAAACCTCCCAACTTTGATAAAACTAAAACAACAATCAACATCTTCCGTTCAATAGTTATTACAAGAAGAATGTAGGAAAAGAGATGTGGAAGATTGATATCATCCTTCTCTCTCTCTCTCTCTCTCTCTCTCTCTCTCTCTCTCTCTCTCTCTCTCTCTCTCTCTCTCTCTCTCTCTCTCTCTCTCTCTCTAAAAAAAAAAAAAAATGAAAAAAGGGACTTAGAAGAAAGGACACTTCAAAATATATATATAAAAAGAAACCAAAGTACTTTACTCCTATGCAAAAAAGATGAATAAAGGGAGATTGGAAATAGTCCCTCTAAGAATTGAAGGACGGCTAACAAATGAAAAAAAGAAAATATACAACATATTAGCAGAAAAATATAAGAGTGAGTTCACGCCAAGAATTGAGAATGAGAATAATGAAACAGAAATGAGAGAAGAAAATGTTGAATATCTAACGGATATATATATTAATGAAGCAGATATTGTTAAGGCTATAAACGAAATTAAAAATGGATCGGCAGCCGGACCAGATGGAGATCCAGTGATTTTCTTAAAAAAAAACTGCAAACACTATCACGAAGCCACTTGCAATACTGCTAAGACAAAGTATAGATATGAGCGAGATATATGTTAAACATAAATTAGCTTATATAACCCCTATCTTCAAAAGTGGATCAAGGCTAGAGGCAAGCAATTATAGACCTGTTAGTCTAACATCACATATTATGAAAGTGTATGAGAGAGGATAAAAAAGAAATAATGAATCATTTGGTTAAAAACAATTTGTTCAATATAGGTCAACACGGTTTTGGTCTGGAAAAAGTACACAGACCCAACTGATAGCACACTATGAAAACATATACAAAAATATGGTAAATGAAAAAGACACAGATGTGATCTACCTAGATTTTGCAAAAGCCTTTGACAAGGTAGATCATAATATATTAGAGAAAAAAATGAGAAAGCATAACATTGTGGGAAAGATAGGAAAATGGGTAAAAGAATTCCTGCAAAACAGAAAACAGAGAGTGGTTGCAAATGACGAGAAATCAGATGAAGCTCAGGTAATATCTGGCGTGCCACAAGGTACGGTATTAGCTGCACTACTGTTTGTTATTATGATCTTAGACATAGACTGTGATGTTGAAAATTCTGTCGTGAGAAGTTTCGCCGATGACACAAGAATAAGTAGAGAAATTACTTGTGATGAAGATAGGAACTCACTACAAAGAGATCTAAACAAAATATATGAATGGGCGGAGATAAATAGGATGGTATCTAACTCCGATAAATTCGAATCAATAAATTATGGAAACAGAGAAGGAATGGTATATGCATACAAGTGACCTAATAACGAGACAACCACAAACACGGAAGCAATTAAAGACCTTGGTGTAATGTTAAATAGGAATATGTTATACAACGACAAAATAACAACACTGTTGGCTAAATGTAGAGCAAAAATGGGAATGTTATTCAGACACTTTAAAACAAGAAAAACTGAACACATGATTATGCTTTACAAAACTTATGTATATAGTACACTCGAGTACTGCAATGTGATATGGTACCCACACTACCAAAAGGATATTGCGCAAATAGAGAGTGTACAAAGGTCCTATACTGCTAGAATAGAAGAAGTTAAGGACCTTGACTACTGGGAAAGACTTCAATTTTTAAAACTATACAGTCTAGAAAGGAGAAGAGAACGATACATGATAATACAAGCATGGAAGCAAATAGAAGGAATTACTGAAAACATCATGGAGCTAAAAATATCAGAAAGAGCAAGCCGGAGTTGATCAATAGTGCCAAAAAATATACCAGGTAAACTAAGGAAGGTGCACAGGACAATAATACACTACGCACCAGCATCGATAATGCAGCGACTATTTAATGTGCTGTCAGTTCATCTAAGAAACATATCAGGAGTGAGCGTAGATGTGTTTAAGAATAAGCTCGATAAATACCTAAGATGCATCCCAGACCATCCAAGACTGGAAGATGCAAAATACACCAGAAGATGCATTAGCAACTGTCTGGTGGATATACGAGGTGCCTCACACTGAGGGACCTTGGGGAACCCAAACATAAAATAAGGTAAGGCAATAAGTCTCTCTCTCTCTCTCTCTCTCTCTCTCTCTCTCTCTCTCTCTCTCTCTCTCCTCTCACTCTCTCTCTCTCTCTCTCTCTCTCTCTCTCTCTCATATTCCCAAGTAGTAAAAATTACTTATATATGACCTGGAAATAAAGAGATTGTGTTTCTGATATGAATCAAGTTGGAAGAATTGGAGAGTCTAACAACAACTCAAAGAGTTAAGGTGCTCCAATAATTTCAGGTTCTCTGAGAATGTACAGCATAGTCCTGTACTAAAAGTAATTGTAAAAATTACTGCTGAAATGTTTTTATATATTTTATTGGGATGTTATTATTGCATAATGCCTATTCACCTTGTAAATGCAGTTATCAGGAGAAGATGGTTTTAAATACATAAAACATAGCTCTAAAATAGCTTAAGATTGCAAAAGCTTCCGGACCCCCACCTGCTTTGGTTAGGTTATCCGATCCCCCCGTTTTTAACTTAGTAGATCCGTGCTTGGCCCATTGCTATTTCTGATCTACACCAACACTATAGATTTAGGATTAACTAGTAGAATATCCAAATTTGCCAACGATACTAAAAACTAGGCATAAACGGTGCGAACTATAGAAGCCTTGAGAGAAGATCTAGTAAAGTTGAAAGATTGGTCCAGAAAATGCAACGATATCCATAAGTTATAGTAACCCAAAAACAAATTACTCACTGCTGGGTAATGAAATAGGAATTGTCGACCAGGGGAAAGATTTCGGCATTATCATTATCATAGATTTGAAGTTCACCAAACTGAGCATAAAAGTTGAAAAGAAATCACAAAAACTAATAGGTTACATACGGAGACAATTCAAATAGTAAAACAAAGATATTGTACTGAAGCTGTACCCCGTCTAGAATACGTTGTCCAATTGAAGGCTTCAAGTAATCAGAAGATTATAGATAAACTGGTGGCAGTACAAGCTGGGACCACTAAACTAGTTCCAATTGTAATGCACGTGTATTTCATACACGCTCATACATTGTAATACAACCCTCTCTCTCTCTCTCTCTCTCTCTCTCTCTCTCTCTCTCTCTCTCTCTCTCTCTCTCTCTCTCTCTCTCTCTCTCTCTCTCTCTCTCTCTGTTAAAGTTTTTTGTCATTGTTCCCCTCATCCATTTTGTAAATAAGTTTGTGATTTTACATTATGTATATATACATACATACATACATACATACATACATACATACATACATATATATATATATATATATATATATATATATATATATATATATATATATATATATATATATATATATATATATATATATGTATGTATATATATATGTGTGTATGTATATACACACACACACAACACACACACACACACACACACACACACACACACACATATATATATATATAATATATATATATATATATATATATATATATATATATATATATATATATATATATATATATATATATAAATACACACACATTTATACATTTATTTATGTAACGTATGATAAATTAAGATACGGACGATTTTCTGTATTTCAAACCAGAATTTAATTTCAGCTTGTAGAAGTCTTATCACGTTCCGAACCCTAACATAATTCAAAATATTATGACATGTTAAGAAAATAATGAAAAATATGTCGCTGGAAAGATTCTTTTTATTTGCAACACAGAATATGGAAAAAAAAAATACAAATTTTGACTTAAAAATTATAATGGATTATCCAAAAGAGCGGAATGCCAGGTTCCACTCTTAGAACTATAAAGAAGTTCAAGAGGTTTTCTTTCTTTCAGATGGAAAAACCAAAGAAATTTTTTCCCTTTTTTTACGTAATTGCGTGAATTATGAGTTTATTGAGATTATGAAGATTCACCAGAAGAACGACAGTTGGGATAGATGAGCGTAATTAAATTTTAAGGGAAAGTCCCTCGGTTTCTCGATCGATCGATTGATCGATTGAGTTTGAATTATAATACCTTTTGTAAGTTGACCCGTTGCTTTTCCTTTTAATATTGTTTTCATTACCTCAGGAGGATTACAAAATAATCGTATTTTCGAACAAGAATCGCTTCTTTCGTTTAATTTTCATGTCAGGAAATACATTCTTTATTTCCTTTTTATTATTTTTATTTTTCACATAAACACATGCTCTATCTTGAAAACCAAAGGTGTGTTAAAGCGACCTCAACGTCTGAGAAATTCTTCCTTTCATACTGTTTAAAGTGAGATCATTAAAAAAAATATTCAGATGCAAAAGTTCATTTTTTTTATCTGAAAGAACAAAAGAAAAATTGCACCATCAAATGCATTCTATACAGATTGAGAGAAAGACGGAAAAGAAATGTACCAAAGGATGCTTTAAAAACAGAGGAGAAAGACTCATTTGAGATATATATTTAAGGAAAATAAAGTCAGATATATGAAGGAGAACATTAAGCGACAATGAAAAGAAATATTTTGCGGGAAGAAATTGATAAATAAAATCATTGATATCATAAACAAAATAATAGTTTCACTCTAAAATTATTTGAAGACAGAATCTCTCCTAAATCACACGAAGGAGAATAACCTGTTACAGGACAATTCTGACTTCAATCAAATTTGCCTAAATTCCAGACGTTGTCATGTGATGCAAAGGTCTCACCAGGTAATACCTGGAATGCAGTGAAGTTCCAGCTTCTTTTCCGGATTTTGATATCATGATTAATAGCCACTTTTTCTTTCATTGCAAGAGTTGCGCTTTTGAGCACAAGGCTATATATATATATATATTATATATATATATATATATATATATATATATATATATATATATAATATATATATATATATATATATATATATATATATATACTGTATATATACTGTATACATATTATATATATATATATATATATATATATATATATATATATGTATTCAAAAAGAAATAAATTTCTACCTCATAATTGGGATCGAACTCTAGCCCCTTCTAATGAAAGGCCATATATATATGTATATATATATATATATATATATATATATATATATATATATATATATATTATATATATATA